>NC_090182.1:5122513-5420013 GCF_024679245.1 Pseudorasbora parva | reverse complement strand
AGCAGAAGAATGGCGATAACAGCGAACACCGCCACCGTTTGCACGTCCAAGGTCATGCTGCAGTGCTGCGAGATTCGCGAAGCTGATGTCAAACCTGCGATCAGTAGCCTACAATTATAAATGCATCCAGCTGCATAGATATGCATGCAAGAGGTTAAAAACACGACACTGTGTCTCAAACCCCAGCGAGCCCACCTAGACGGAGCGGAGCGCGCACCTGTAATGTGTTGCTAGGCAGCTCGCCAGGTTTTGAGATACAGCTCTGTGTCCTGCATGCCAAGACAGACGCACATATGCCTCACCATCACCTTTATCGGCATCTTTTATCGTCAAAACAGCCACGGAAATCAGCGCGAGGAGTCACTATCCACAGCGCTTATCCTTTAGCACAGATGACGCGCATCTGCGTCCAACCAACCAGCATCCTGCAGACCCTCACCATGGAAACACTGTCGTTTACATTAACAAACATTCAGAGTCTATTATATAAAGCCTAACACACACCACTAGTGCATACAGTTACGAATATTACTCTATTCAGTGCTGAGGAAAGTTAGCTTACCTGTAAAAGGCCGTTGTATTGCATTACTCCCCAAAAAATAAAAAAATAAAAAAAAAATAAATAGCCTAAGTTTTCCATTGATGTATGGTTTGTTAGGATAGGACAATATTCGGCTGGCATTCAACGATTTGAAAATCTGGAATCTGAGGGAGCAAAAAAAAAATCTATTGAGAAAATCGCCTTTAAAGCTGTCCAAATAAAGTCCTTATTACTACTAATTATATGAGGCCTAACAGTAACACACACCACTAGGAGACTCATATTACAACACGTTATATCACTATTCAGTGCTGAAAGTTAGCTTACTTTTAAAAGCAATGCTTTGTATTGCATTACTCCCTAAAAAAATAACTAATTGCATTACTTTTTATGGACAGTAATGCGTTGTGTTACTTTTCCTCATCTAAGTTGGTATCTTGTTTGTTTTTTTAATATAAAAAAAGTAGATCTTTGGCTAATGTAAGTGAAAGGTGACACTGGACCACAAAACAGTCAGAACGGTATTTTTTCCCCCTCCAATTTAGATTTATACAATAAATAAGCTTTCCATTGTTGTAGCCTATGTTTTATTAGGATAGGACAATATTTGGCTGGCAACTATTTGAAAATCTGAATCTGAGGGAGCAAAAAAGTTGAATATTGAGAAAAATTACCTTTAAAGTTGTCCAAATGACTTATGACTGGCCTGGGTATGTGGTCAGCGTCACAAATGAACAAGCCTCAGGCTGAAGGAAATGCAAATTCACACCTGACAGAAGAGGACCCAGCTCAAACAAACCTTTCAGCTCTGCTGCTGAAGAACGTTCAACCTTCAGCAATAAAAAATAACCACAAATATGATGTTTATCTAAAGTCATTTTTGCTTATTTATATGGTTGAATTGGATCATTGAAGGTCAGCAGCAAAGACGTTGCAAGTGAGTTTAAATACATAAAGAAGAATTTTGTGACCCTGGACCACAATTTTTAATTGGAGATTTATATAATCTGAAAGTGTAATGAATAAGCTTAGCATTGATGCATGGTTTGTTTGGATAGAACGAGATACAACTTTTTGAAAATCTGAAATCTGAGGGTCCAAAACATTTACATTACAGAAAAAACCTGAGACTGCTTGAAGAACTTAAACAAAGCATATATGATTATAATCTTGCATTTATTCGGTTTCATGTTTCATCTGTCTCTTCCCTGTGCCTTCGTTGATAACGGACTTCTGCATCCGCATGTGTCATAAATGACATAAACTCAGCAAAAAAAGAAACGCCCCTTTTTCAGGACTGTGTATTTCATCAATAATGTTGTAAAAATCCAAATAACTTTACAGATCTTCATTGTAAAGGGTTTAAACAACGTTTTCTATGCATGTTCAATTAACCATAATCAATTAATTAACATGCACCTGTGGAATGGTCATTAAGACCTTAACAGCTTACAGAGAGTAGGCATTTAAGGTCACAGTTCTAAAACCGCAGGACACTAAAGAGACTTGTCTACAGACTGTGAAAAACACCCAAAGAAAGATGCCCAGGGTCCCTGCTCATCTGTGTGAATATGCATTAGGCATGCTGCAGGGAGGCATGAGGACTGCTGATGTGGCTAGGGCAATAAACTGCCATGTCCGCACTGTGAGACGCCTAAGACAGCGCTACAGGGAGACCGGAAGGACAGCTGTTCATCGAAGTTTATCATCGAAGGAATGAGCGTTACACCGAGGCCTGTACCCTGGAGTGGGATCGATTCGGAGGTGAGGGGTCCGTCATGGTCTGGGGCGGTATATCACATCACCATCGGACTGAGCTTGTTGTCATTGCAGGCAATCACAATGCCTTGCAGTATAAGGAAAGACATCCTCTTCTCTCATGCGGTACCCTTAATGCATGCTCATCCGGACATGATCCTCCAGCAGGACAATGCCACCAGCCATACTGCTCGTTCTGTGCGTAAGTTTCTGCATGACAGCAATGTCAGTGTTCTGCCATGGCCAGCAAAGATCCTGGATCTCAATCCCATTGAGCACGTCTGGGACCTGTTGGATCGCAGGGTGAGGGCTAGGGCCATTCCCCCCATAAATGTCCAGGAACTTGCAAGTGCCTTGGTGGAAGAGTGGGGTAACATCTCACAGCAAGAATTGACAAATCTGGTCCAGTCAATGAGGAGGAGATGCACTGCAGTACTTCAAGCAGCTGGTGGCCACACCAGATACTGACTGGTACTTTTGATTTTGAGCCTCCCTGCATTCAGGGACACAATTTTTCTATTTCTGTTAGACACATGTCTGTAAAACATCTTTAGTTTATGTTTTATGGTGTTGACTCTTTCAGTGCTCATTCAAATATTTACACGCATTAATTTTACTGAAAGTAAAAACAGTTGAAAGTCAGAGGACGTTTCTTTTTTTGCTGAGTTTATAATCTGGTTAAATCGCATAACTCCTTTTTTTTGTGATTGTTGCGAGCAAAAATCTTTGATTATGCCAAAGTTTTCTTAAAAAATGCGATGGAATATGCATGATATTTATGCAATTTTATGCAATGAAATTGCGGGAACTTGCCAAAACTGCGGTTTGTTGAAAAAGAGAAAAAAAAAGGTATTCCCCCAAAACCCTGTTCTCACTAGGGTCCTATAGCTTAATGTAAAGAGTCATTTCTTATTACTTCCTATGATAAGCAAGCACACATCATCACAGACAGGGCTGGGGATATTTAGGTTACCATCTTGTTTTATTTCAGACCTTAATAAACACACATGGATCAAACAAGTTCTGCAGCTTTACAAAAAGGAATTTGCTACAACTTCTGTAAAAATGAATAAATTAAATATAAAATTAAATAAAACGTGTGCTTTCTGTTTTACAGAGTAGCTATACAAAACAGACATCTGATAAAATACGTGCTTCCAATGCACAAAGTGCAATCTCTTACGGTAACGTAAATTTACTACTGTCACATGCCTGTCCTGTTTTGTGTGCACATGTGGGTTTTGTCATGTCTCCGGTCTACTGTCAACCCCGCCCTTCTTGTTATCTGATTATTGGTTAATTTGCCCCACCTGTTCCCTCTTGATTTCTTCCCCTTATAAGCTCCTTGTGTTTGTCAGTCTGTGTTGGATCCTTGTGTAATGTCTGCGTCTTCCGTCCTCCCCGTGATTCTGTTGGTTTGTTTAAGTTTGTATTTATATTATTCTATTATGTGTTTTTCCCCCTCGTGGGTTTTGTTTTGAGTTTATGTTTTGTTTTTGTAAATAAATCATCTTTTTTCTGCACTTGAGTCCTCGCACCCTTTTCCCTTGTCTGTGACGTGACAGAAGGATCCAACCATACTATGAGGACTCAGCAGAGAAGTTCTCCCTCGGTGCCAGTTCCGGGGGTCCCGAGTCCGGGAATCCCGAGTCCAGACATGGCCTGGAGGGCCGTAATGGGAGGGTTTGTGGTGGCAGTCCTGCATGCTTGGGAAAAGCACAGGGTGTCATCCACCACTCCGGTGGTCCCAGTTCCGGTGGATCGTGCGCCGGTGGTCCCTGTGCCGGTGGATCATGTTCCGGTGGTCCCTGTGCCGGTGGATCGTGCTCCGGTGGTCCCTGTGCCGGTGGATCGTGCTCCGGTGGTCCCTGTGCCGGTGGATCGTGCTCCGGTGGTCCCTGTGCCGGTGGATCGTGTTCCGGTGGTCCCTGTGCCGGTGGATCGTGTTCTGGTGGTCCCTGTGCCGGTGGATCGTGTTCCGGTGGTCCCTGTGCCGGTGGATCGTGTTCCGGTGGTCCCTGTGCCGGTGGATCGTGTTCCGGTGGTCCCTGTGCCGGTGGATCGTGTTCCGGTGGTCCCTGTGCCGGTGGACTCCGTTCCGGTGGTCCCGAGTCCGGAAACGGCCTGGAGGGCTGTGATGGGATGCTTTGTGGTGGCAGTCCTGCATGCGTGGAAGGAGCACAGGGCTTTATCCGAAGCCCCGGAGGCAGTTCCGGTGGTCCCAGTTCCGGTGGATCGTGTGCCGGTGGTCTCAGTTCCGGTGGATCGTGTTCCGGTGGTCCCTGTGCCGGTGGATCGTGTTCCGGTGGTCCCAGTTCCGGCAGATCATGTTCCGGTGGTCCCAATGCCAGCAGATCGTATTCCGGTGGTCCCAGTGCCGGTGGATACTGCTGGACTGGAGAAGTTTCCCCAACGCCCTGCCTGCGCCGCTGAGGCGCCCTGCTTTCCCTGCGCCCCTGAGGCGCCCTGCTCTCCCTGCGCCCCTGAGGCGCCCAGCTCTCCCTGCGCCCCTGAGCAGTCCTGCTCTCCGTGCGCCGCTGAGGCGTCCTGCTCTCCGTGCGCCGCTGAGGCGTCCTGCTCTCCGTGCGCCGCTGAGGCGCCCTGCTCTCCCTGCGCCCCTGAGGCGCCCAGCTCTCCCTGCGCCCCTGAGCAGTCCTGCTCTCCGTGCGCCGCTGAGGCGTCCTGCTCTCCGTGCGCCGCTGAGGCGTCCTGCTCTCCGTGCGCCACTGAGGCGTCCTGCTCTCCGTGCGCCGCTGAGGCGTCCTGCTCTCCGTGCGCCCCTGAGGCGTCCTGCTCTCCGTGCGCCGCTGAGGCGTCCTGCTCTCCGTTCGCCGCTGAGGCGTCCTGCTCTCCTTGCGCCCCTGAGGCGTCCTGCTCTCCGTGCGCCGCTGAGGCGTCCTGCTCTCCGTGCGCCGCTGAGGCGTCCTGCTCTCCGTGCGCCGCTGAGGCGTCCTGCTCTCCGTGCGCCGCTGAGGCGTCCTGCTCTCCGTGCGCCGCTGAGGCGTCCTGCTCTCCGTGCGCCGCTGAGGCGTCCAGCTCTCCGTGCGCCGCTGAGGCGTCCTGCTCTCCGTGCGCCGCTGAGGCGTCCTGCTCTCCGTGCGCCGCTGAGGCGTCCTGCTCTCCGTGCGCCGCTGAGGCGTCCTGCTCTCCGTGCGACTCTGAGGCGTCCTGCTCTCACCGCACCTCCCTGGCGCTCCCTGCACTGACCGCACCACCCAGGAGTCCTGCTCTCACCGCGCCTCCCTGGCGCCCTGCTCTACCCATGCCGCCCTGGCCGCCTGAACTCTGCGGGCCGCCCCGGCCACCTGAACTCGGTGGGCCTCCCGACTTCGGCGGGCCGCCCTGGTCATTCGAACTTTGTGTGCCACCATGGCCTCCTGAACTTTTTGTTTTCCTTGTCCCTCCCTTGTTTGCCCCTCCCTTGTCTGTTCCTTCCTTGTCTGTTTCCCCTGTCCCTCCCGTCCCACCCTGGTCTGTCCCTCCCGTCCCGCCCTGGTCTGTCCCTCCCGTGCCCCCCTGGTCAGTCCCTCCCGTGCCCCCCTGGTCAGTCCCTCCCGTCCCGCCCTGGTCAGTCCCTCCCGTCCCGCCCTGGTCAGTCCCTCCCGTCCCGCCCTGGTCAGTCCCTCCTGTCCCGCCCTGGTCAGCCCCTCCCGTCCCGCCCTGGTCTGTTTCTCCCATCCCTGTCCCTAGTGGAGCGTCTGGTAGCCGCTCCTTAAGGAGGGGGTAATGTCACATGCCTGTCCTGTTTTGTGTGCACATGTGGGTTTTGTCATGTCTCCGGTCTACTGTCAACCCCGCCCTTCTTGTTATCTGATTATTGGTTAATTTGCCCCACCTGTTCCCTCTTGATTTCTTCCCCTTATAAGCTCCTTGTGTTTGTCAGTCTGTGTTGGATCCTTGTGTAATGTCTGCGTCTTCCGTCCTCCCCGTGATTCTGTTGGTTTGTTTAAGTTTGTATTTATATTATTCTATTATGTGTTTTTCCCCCTCGTGGGTTTTGTTTTGAGTTTATGTTTTGTTTTTGTAAATAAATCATCTTTTTTCTGCACTTGAGTCCTCGCACCCTTTTCCCTTGTCTGTGACGTGACAACTACTAATATGCTTACAACCGTAAGGTTTTTGAAACTAGTATAATATAACCTACTAATAACACAAAAGTTCAATCTTACAACTGTTAAGTTGCATCAACTCCTGAATGAAACTACAACAGTCCGATGTAAAAATTAAAACGGGCTGAATCCGAAATCGGCCCGCAAAACCTCAATCACTATTCCCTACGTTAGTCCAATAATACAGTTCACTTGAAGGAGAGAATGAAAACGAGTGTGTGAAGTCGGACAGCCGCTGTGTGTGCATCGGTTGTACACTCGTTAGTGTTTATAACACTATAATAACAAGATAATGACAGGGGAACTCGGCCAGATATTAAGAGTCTTTGCTTAAGTCTCATTGAATGAGAGGTCATTGTGCTATAAAAACACTAATTTTTAATGCAACTTAAAAGTTCATTGTTAGTCCAGCTTTTATTGAAACCAAGCAGCCATAATGATTCGTTTTCTACGTTTGTCTTTTGTTTTATAATTGAGATCATCAATAGAGATACATCAGCACTGTCTGCAGAGGCACAGACCAATGCCTGCTTCATTGTCTCTTAGGCCCGCCCACTGGTGTGTATTAGTTAAGGGAGATATACCACAACAGGATCACTTCTCATAAAAATAGACTCCGATGCCTGATCATTTTCCAAATGTTGTGCAATTAGTTGTGGAACATCATCTCTGAACACTCGTCTCACAGCTGGATTCTTCTACCTTTTATTGGCACTCTGTAAATATATACTTGTAACTTACATGCTTCATTTATCTTTTAATGAACACTGTCACATCTTAAGTACAGTCAACTCACATCTCCCCCTGTTGACGGAAACTAGAGAGTGAGGGAGGATTTTTCAACCTGTCCTCCAAAAAAATACGACTCTATAGGTCGTTTTTCAAGCACCTTATTACGACCTATATTTACGTTTTAACGTCATGCGTCCTCTAGCTGGCATAAAAATAATGAGAGTGTCGTGTTACGTCTGACGTCATGAAATGACGTATGACTGTTGTTCCCAACCAAAATGTGTGTTCATTTTAATGCAATGTCTGGAGTTTTTACCACCATTTGTCATATTTCCATTTAGCAAAAATATTTTTGTTAAATTTACAACTACACCCCCCCCATCCCTAAACTTACCCAGTGATTTATAGTCATACACACTTTATGAGCACATGTGTTCCCTGGGATCGAACTCACGATCGCATGATCACATGATGTTGATGAATAGTGCAATGCTTTACCAACTGAGCTATGCAAAACCTGAAATATTAAGCAGATAAAAGGGAAAAAAGCTTTAAAATGAAAGTGCTCTACTGTCAATAGGAGCACAACTTTAGAACACGATCCTGTGCGTCGTATTTAATTAATTAAAATATTGTTGATAGGGGCGCAACTTTAGTAAACGCTCCTATGGGTCGTATTTCAAGGAAGTGACAAACGACCTACATAGGCGTATTGGTTGGAGGACATGCTGGGATTTTTCAGTCGAGACTTTTTACTGCGCCGAGCCGAAGTACTCTCAGAAGTGCTATTCCGCCATACATTATAGTTCTCCTTTTTAATCTGCTTAGAAAAGCACCACGTTTTATTTTATGTCATCATACTTGATCGTTCAACAATTGGTGTAACTGTATTTAAATCGGTAAACCGTGGAGGTGTTTGGTCGCTTCTAACTTGATCTCTGTTTGATACCATAGTGAATGAACTGGGCTTAGTGGGCTAAGCTAAATGCGATCAGATCGTCACCGCGCGTCAGAGAGATTAAGGGCACGCACTGAGACGAGAGAGGTATGTATCAACTCATTTTAGTAAAGGGAATAACAGTTTAATATGAAAAAGCGGTGAAGCATCCCTTTAAATGGGATTTCATCATTCGTCTGTGTCAAGCATTTTGTTTTGTATTTATCAAGCCAGTTTGTGGCACTTATGTTGGTCACAGTTGGATGTAATTGGACATTTAAAAAGATGATAGTAGATTGATTTTGTTAAACAATTTTAATCATCACTCACATGCTTGTTGGCACTTTGTAAAGAAAGGCTCCTCATTTCTTTATCATTCAGCTGCTTTTTTGTGAAACCATACTAAAATGTGAAGCAATATACAATCTGCACATCACAATGTGATGCTTGCCATTTTATTATTGTTATATATGTGTATATAAAAGGGAAGTCAGCTATTTTGTGAGCGGTTGGTTTCATTGTACAGCACTACACACTGATTTCGGTGACGTCAAAGCCAGTTCACAAGCTTGCAGTGCAAAACAGTTTTATGGAAATGAAGTCAAATTACCCCGTTCCCCAAAATATAACGGAATTAATTATACTATTTTCAATTCGACTTATCTAGCTCTTTGAGATTATATTTTATATGTGTTGTCTGCTGACTTGAATGTGTGTATCTCCTTAAATCATATGAATCTGACCAACTTTGGCTTTATATTCATGAATGTTTTGTGTCTGTTTGAATTTCAGATGTGACCTTTGTTGTGTAAATGTCAGGATGGGTGGAAACAAGCCATATGGGAATCTCTGTGTCAGCGTTATATAACTGTCTGTTCTGCATCACAAGAGAAAATACATTATTCTTCAGATATTCATAAGAGCACGCCTTCCGCTATACTTTGTGAAAACGACAAAATACACACATTCAGTTGGTCGACATTTTGTGTAAAGACGTAAGATCATCCATAGCAGGTTTCAAATTATGATTAACAGCAACTGATAGTTTTTTGTGGACTGTTATTCATTGTCTATGAATATAAGTTATCAGTTAAAACCCATATTATAAAAGTATGGGTTTTAAAAAATAAATAAAATTGCCTAGAAATCATTTGTTGTAAATCATTTGTGGGATTTGTATTACATTAATTTAAAGTTAAAATATAAAACTTTTAAAACGTATTACTCAAGGGGAGAAGGAATATTTTTCAGAGCATTTCACTATTAGTGTGAGGTCAAAGCATCATATTATTGAAGTGATTAATATTATTTTTCTGTTTTTAATTTAAGCCTTGTTCAATGCAAAAGGCATTTGTTTATATATAAGTTGCTTTGGGCCTAAGTCAGGTTTTTTCATAGCTCTTTATACAATGGGGATTTTTTCAAAGCAGCTTCACAATAATAAACAGGAAAGTAACAGAATTATGATTCAAACTTGATCAAATAATGCTGTAAAGCAGCGAGCTAAAAATGATTCAGCTAAAAGCTATTCATTATTCATCTCAATAAAGTAAATTCATTACAAAACAATTTTCAGAAGACAATAGTGTGATTACTCAGCTCAATTCAGTTCATGTTTTGTTCTCATCCGATAGTGTCAGTGCCGTTAAATCAGTAATATTGCTGGATATTAAATGTCCCCAATAAATAAAGCAAAAGGTGACAATGATAAGTAACTCAAACTCCAAAAATAGTCGCGAATTTGCCTTCTCGCCGCAGATCTTGGTTTGTGTGTGTGGCGGAGGGGTTCCTGACGCTGTTTTGGCTCCTTTATATATTTTATAAGCTCTTCATAAGTTCTCAGCTGGTTAAAATACCATCATAGCTACACACATACGACGAGCACACAGCATTGTTCTGGATGTTCAGTCAGGAAATTTGCTTTAATAAAAACAAACTAGTCAGGTTGTGAACATATATTCCTATTCCTTTAAGTTCAGTATCTTTAGGGTCGGTGTTAAAATGCCAATGGGAACGATAAGCAGACCAAAACTACTTTATTTTCAAGTGTGAACTAAAAGACTAAAAGAGCTGTCAGAAGCTTAATGGTGGTCATTTTAAAGTCATGTGACCATGGTCTTTGTTTACTAATTCACTATTAACTACAATATTTGCCTCAATAAACTCCTAATTTACTGCTTATTAATAGTTAGTAATGTAGTTACTGCAGAATAATAATAGCTGCAGAATAAGGTCAAGGCATTAATATGTGCTTTATAAGTCCTAATAAACAGACAATATCCTAGCAATATACAAGCTAATAAGCAACTAATTGAACCCTAAAATAAAGTGTTACCAATGACGGCCTTCCAGATTATTACTCCCCTTATTCACCAGTTTAGGATTTATTGGGTTAAATGCCTGAGATATCAAGCTTACACCAAATAAGTTGGTGAGTATGTTGAACCAGCATCAGTCAGCGTCATAAAAATATTTAAGAAGGCCTTAAAGGATTAGTTCACTTCAAAATGTAACATTTCTGATAATTTACTCGCCCCCATCTCATCCAAGATGTTCATGTCTTTCTTTCTTCAGTCGAAAAGAAATTAAGTTTTTTGGGGAAAACATTCCAGGATTTTTCTCCATATAATGGACTTCACTGGGAACCAACGGTTGAAGGTCCAAATCAGTGCAGTTTCAGAGGAAGAGCTTCAGAGGCTCTGATGATCCCTGACGAGGAACAGGGTCTGATCTAGACAAACCATTGATCAGTAAAAAAAAAACAAGTGCAACTTCTGTGTTGTTCTTCTTCACAACATAAGACCTCATCACGTTGGAAAGCTCACGTCTGTGTCATAAAGGTGGAAGTACCGGCCGAGTGCCGAAAAACTCCATCTCATGTTCTCCTCCAACCTCAAAATCCCCCGACATTCGTTGTGTAACCTTTATTTTTGTAAAGGCCGCCTTTGCACGTTCGTTTTAACACTGGGTCGGCACTTCCACGTACATCACGCGTGACTTTTCTGACGTGATGCGTCATACGTCGTGAAGAAGAACAACACAGAATTTGTGCAAGTATGTTAAAAAAAAATGTTGGTAACACTTTAGTATGGGGAACACATTCACTATTAACTACAACTTTTGCCTTAATAAACTCCTAATTTACTGCTTATTAATAGTTAATAAGGTAGTTTTTGTAGCGTTTAAGTTTAGGTATTGGGTCGGATTAAGGGATGTAGAATAAGGTCATGCAGAATAAGGCATTAATATGAGCTTTATAAGTGCTAATAAACAGACAATATCCTGGTAATATGCATGCTAATAAGCAACTAGTTAGTAGATAGGAGCTAATTTAATTTAATTTAATATATTTGTTACCCAAATATATTTCTCTCTCATATTGTGATCAGAATCCACATCTAATCCCAATTGGTTAAAGTGAGTCTGAAAGTGATTTTTGAGCTGAAAATAATTTTAAATATCTTTAATGTTGAGGTTAGCTGTTAGCCCGATATAAAAACATGAGAAACGTGCAGCCATGTTGACTGTCGAGCCCTTTTGGACCAAGGTAATCAGTGGGCCAAAAATCTTGGCAGTTCCAAACGAGGCACAATAGAGCCCCCTAAACGCGACTAGGCCTGGCATGCACAGGTCACATTTTAGCCATGAAGTGGGTGTAGATATTGTAGAATTAGAGGTATTGTGCTAACACAGTGTTGCATGTTCTGACAGACTTACAGTAACTTGTGAGCTCTTGCTGTTTTGGACAAAACACTGAAAATAGCTTCATGGGAACAGTACTGTAAAAGCCTGTTCACACCACGGATGATGTAGCCTGGTTCTCCGGGAAAAAAAAAGAGGCTTTTGGGGGGTAAAATGTGCTATTTTGACAAGGTTGCCTGCTAAAATTGCATTTCTGGTTCTATATATAATCACATAATTGATGTCGCATCAACACGCAGACACGGAAAACAACCCGTGAAAAAAAGCAGACTTGGCAACACAGTGCAGTTGAGCTCTGTTGATATTTGACAACTAACATTATGCGTCGCTCCGCTGCTCTGATTGGTTGTAGGTCTGTCCAATTGAGTTCTTTCCGGGTTCGGTTTAAACACGCTCCATAATCACAGCCAAACGGAGCATCAGACTCATATTCTGACTAGAGTTGAGTATGACCACGTCAGGCTACGGATGATGACTATACTATAAAGTTTTAATAATCATCTTAATTCTAAGAGAACCTGGCCTGCCTTTAAAGACCATGAGCATTTAAAGTGGCAGACGACAGTGCACACTTATAATACACAGTGCCATAATGCCTTCGTGTGGATACTAATATAGTTATTGTACTTGGTGTGAGCGGGCCATTAGTCATGTAGGCATACATTTTGCATACAGTCTGGCTGAGGAAACAACAATAGACAGGATAAAACGTTGACGAACATAGAAAACAATGACACTTCCTGCCGGAGAGCTCGTGCGTAACAGCACAAGCTTCAGTTCTCTTCAAATCATCTCGGAGGCGGACCTCACCAATAAATATCCAACAACACCGTTGCTCTAAAGACACTGCCAAGGAAACAGAGACTATACAAAAAATATATAAAAAATAAGTTACCTGGTTGCCTTAAAATTTTGAGTTGATTGAAATAAAAAGTTTGAGTTAATACAATGAACATTTTTGAGAATAGACAACCTTTATTCAATTATTATTAAAAGATTTTGTAAGCATATTGGGTAATTGTGTTTTATTTGTGATGAGATGACGCAGTGAAACATGACAAATTGTGCTATTTTCATAATTTATCACATTTTTCATGTGGTTCAGACACAATAATATTTTGAGTTTCTATTTATTAAACCAATTTCATTCATTGTATCAACTCAAATTTTTAATTTCAATAAACTCAAAATTAAGACAACCAGGTTACTTACTTTTTTAAGTTAAACCAACAATATTTTTTTTACAGTGTACTAAAAGAAGCTGAATATATTGTCACATCTCACAGGAAAGGAATAATATTGCATTTATTATCCTTGTCTCAAATGTTTCTCATAAAATTTCGGTAACACTTTATTTTAAGGTTCAGTTATTAACTATTAACTAGTTGTTTATTATCATGCATATTACCAGGATATTGTCTGTTTATTAGCACTAATAAAGTATAATAGGTAAGAATAGGTATAGTATAGTATACCTATAATAGAATAGTAAGAATAAGGCACATATTAATGCCTTATTCTGCATGAGCTTATTCTACATCCCTTAATCCGACCCGATACCTAAACTTAAATGCTACAAAAACTACCTTACTAACTATTAATAAGCAGTAAATTAGGAGATTATTGAGGCAAAAGTCGTAGATAATAGTGAATATGTGTTCCCCATACTAAAGTGTTACCAACATTTCTTAGGAGAAATAAAAATAGACACAATAAATCAATAGTTGACGCACAGTAAGAGAATGGTAATGTGGATAACATCTCAGATCATTTGGTCTTGATGAATTTGATGAAAAGTTTGAGGTCATATTGTGAGCATCAGCCCTATAAAGCATCCATAAAGGCCTTGATATAAACATTGTAATGTAAACTGAAAATCCTTCAAGCAGCTGCAGCATAACCTGTCCGTTTAAACAGAGTAGAAATGACTGGTCATGTCCAACACTGTTTAACGTCGGATGAGTAACTCACGCAGCCTCGAAACTAGGAGCATAATTCCCCATCATCATTACAGCATGAATAATTCATTCTTCAACAACAGCAGGTCAAGGAGTAATTCAAAGCACACAAACAGAACCTCAAACCTTTGCCAAATAAAGTCTGTGCGTGTGTGGTAATCTGTGCTAATTGCACTGCAATTACAATTGAACATGAATTATGCATATTTTCATCATTTTGAAAGCCACTGGTGATACATTATGCACCTGCCATTGCAATTAATTCACCATTAACTGCTTGTTTGAAACAAACATTTTAATCACATCAGTGCCTTGACTTGGCACAATCTTCTAAATTGTAAAACTGTTCTCACTTCAGAAACTTCTGAAGAAAAGACAAATATAACAACAAAAACAGATCATCACGAAAGGTATACAACTCTACATTTATGTATACATGGTTATTCATAGTGATCTTTAAAACTTAAATGGTGAATTCAGGTTGATTGGGACACTTTTTGCCATTGAGATGATTTTGGGAAAAGTGTCCCGTTCAACCTGAATTCACCCCACATTATTTTATTTTTAACACAAATTGCAGAGAGCAAATATTTGATAAGAAGTGTAAAAAAAGGAGTATAGAGAATGTGAAATGGAAAATGGGTTTTTACCAGACTGATGAGGACACCATAGTTAATCTCTGATTCCCAGCATGCTGTCTTGACTTGCTGATGACTCATTTCTTTAAATAAAACCATTACATAATGCAAGCGAGGGAACAGTTCTAACAGTGACCCCAAATTAGCTGTGAGGCTGAGATTTCACTCCCCACTTTACAGCAATCCTTCACGAATGTGAGCTTGAGCTCAGCTTATCACCAAACTAGCACTTAAAGTAGCTTCATCAGCAGTTTATGTAGAAGTTTCACTCATTTAAACATCTATACCTAGTCTGACAAGTCAGTCCCACATCAAGATATTTGGTCTGGAAACTCACCATTGACGGCTCAATCCGAGGGGCGGATAAACGGTTGTCTTTCAAACTCCCTTTGCACGCGATAGGATAGCGCTACAACCAACCAGAGCAACGAAGGTGAAGTAGAGCTCGTTGATGATTAAACATTCACCGTATCCGGTCGGCTAAACTCCGAACACATCTTCCCTTTTTAAGAATGACTTCAGTGCCGATCTTTGTTCTTTTCTCAGAGAAAAGCTTAACTCCAAGTCTTCCAGAGTCGCGGTCAAAGCTGATTCGAAAGACCGCCGCCGTTCGCCAGTTTCTGTGTTTACTAGAAGCACCCAAACACAACTCGGCCGTCGTCATTATGGCCCCGCCCGCCGACTCTACACACGATGTGATTGGCCCGGCAAGAGTTTGGCAATTACAGCTCAGAAGGGTATTGAGAGTTGCTAGACGACACTCGCGGCAGATTAGATTTGCTGCCGCTAGGGTGCGTCTAGATTTCTAGGCTAATCTATACCAGTTAACCACATTAATCCACTGTTTTTGGGCTGCCATATTACGCAGCTGACCCATCCAGCCTGGTCTCATAGGAAAAACGTACCTGTGGCAATGTTTTTGCAAACCACAAAATACGTACCAACAGGTACATATTTCGCGACAGGTTCAAAGTGAAATGTCCACTGGGTGGCGCTAAAAGCTTAGTTTTTTTCTAGAACAGATGTGTGTGAATCTGGCATTTTTTGTTACATTGGTTTTTTAATGTACACTCACACTAAACCCTAAACCTACCCGATAGTGCTAACAAAAGCAAATTTAGAAGCACTATTCTCACGATAGTGTAAGATACAAGGTAATGGAGCCTTTTATGCATTGTCGTGTTTCTTTAGAAATAAACAATGGACAAATAGAGTCTTTAAACGCCTCAGATGTAAAGTTATTCACTGTCAAAGTGACTCAAAAATGAATGGGAGTCAATGGGATGCTAACAGCAGGTGATGGCTTGGTTAGCAATGGCAATGTTGTTGTTCCCCTAATCCTCTAATCCGACTCGATACCTAAACTTAAATGCTAGAAAAACTACCGTACTAACTATTAATAAGAAGTAAATTAGGAGATTATTGAGGCAAAAGTCGTGTGTTCCCTATACTAAAGTGTTACCGTGATGCCATAAATAGAAGAACTCAAAGAACCGTTTTGTGAAAGGTTCTTTAAAGAACTATTTTTTTCTGACCATATTATAGTCTAAAGAACCTTTTGTGCAATGGGAATGTTCTGTGGATATTAAAGGGTCTTCATTGAACCATACACCCTGCCAAAGAACCATTTAAGAACCGTTATTTTTAAGAGTGTATTACAAGGATATTGGCTGTGTTGGGGAAGTTACATATAATTAGATTACGTGATTCAATCACAACATAAATGTTTTGCCAGTTTTTGATATGCATGATGCCATCTACAATTTAAAGTGCATTTAGTAAAGCGATGCAATTCTGATGCTTTTGATTGGTTCTGGTTTGAATTGGCGGCACACCACGTCTGCCAATTATATCAACCCACATTACCGCTACAAAAGCTTTAGGCAGTGTTCGAACTATACCGTGGCCTTTGGTGGAGCCCACTTTCTTTTTTTTTTTGGGGGGGGGGGGGGGGGGGGGGGTGATTGCGCACATATACAGTAAAAGGTTCTTCGTGCCTCAAAAGAGGACTTGTATATTCCTTCACACACAGACGAGCGTGTCAATATATCGCTAAATGCCATTGCGGAGAGAGACTCTATTCTTTCCGGTGAAATCACAAAACAAAATGCACACAAACGTGTCCCAGCTCTTAATATACAATCATTGAAGAACATCTTTGATTTTAATAAAGGGAAAAAAACACGAATTGATAGGTCAAAAAGCCACCCACAAATAGTCTATAAACAAAGCATCCCGCTGTCTTTGAGTTCACATGAACAACGGTTAAAGTCAGGCTACAGAAGAATACCATAATTCCTCCGTTCAACTAGGCTTAAGACATCAATAGTCACACATACCTATATCAACCCAGCCACAACACATAATTGGGAATAACATGCCTTATCACAGAATCGACCACAGAGGCTTGGGGTCAGCTTCCTTTGCTGTTCGTCCAGAAATCCAAGATCAAGAAGTGGATATTCGTTTATGTTTTTTTCTACGAATCTTTGCATTGAAAAGTTAGAAGAAAAAGAAAGAAAAAACTAACATGAGTGGAATTTGCACGGCAGCGCCACCACACCTTGACGTTCATGACAAGAACAGCAGGTATAGTTATCTTTATTGAAGTGAATTAGATTTAAATCGCCGTCATGCATGAATTAATTATATATATATTTTTTTTAGCAATTTTACATATAATAATCCACAACGATTACATTACACAAAACTGAAATTGCATCTCAAAATAACACAGTGTCAATATTTTTTTGAGACCCCCAAAATTTCACAAATCACGTTTTCAGGGGAGCCCATGTCTTATTTAGGGGAGCCGAGCTCCCCCCTAGTTCGCACCCTGGCTTTAGGCTACAACCTGTCTGAGATTTGCCACCATGGCGAGAGATAAAAATTAGATCTAGTGCTGAAAAATGAAAAAGTACACTGTCAGAAAAAAAGGTGCATTGCTGTCACTGGGATGGTACCCTAAGGTACAACACAGAAACAGTACTAATATGCACTCTTAAAGTACTGATATGTACCTTTTAAGGTATTAATATGTATCATTTAGGGGTTAGTAAGGTACAAAGATGTACCTTTTCACTTTTGTACCTTAGGGTACCGTCCCAGTGACAGAATTGTACCTTTTTTTCTGAGAGTAATGAAAAAGTAATCAAATGTGATCAGTTACATTGCTTTAGTCACTGAAATAGATATACATTTTAGGGTAATTTTGGTAGCATTTCCAAAGTAACCTTCCCAGCACTGGATATTGGCTGTTTATTAGTACTTATAAAGCGCATATTGATGCCTTATTCTGCATGAACATATTGTACATCCACTAATAAGCAAACAGCAGATGATGAGGGTGGATTACTCACCATGTTGACATGCAGTGGTCCAGATCCTGGTCTAAACAGCCTCCGTCTATTGGATCCGGTGCTGCTGTTCCTCATACGGAGAAGGCCTGACTTAGCCATCGATTTAACTGCAGATCAGATTGCTAGAATGAGCGCAAGTGCTCTATATAAAATCACATTCAAATTCATGCCACAACATCAAACTCTAACCACAACTATTGAGCAAATTGAGAGAATTAAACGGCTATGAAAGATGTCCTCACACTGACGGAAGGGTGGTAGTCCTATGCAATTTGATGCTTGAATATTATTAATATTGCTCATAGATCAGATTGTTCGGAAAATTACCCCCCCCCCCCCACCTTTTTGTGTTAAAAACTGGATGAGAAAATCCATATTAGAAAAAAAAAACATTTCAAATGTTACAAAATGTGACATTAAAAAAAGTGTAAGTCATATGTTTTTATAAAGTCACACTGTCTGACGCCAGCAGGCTTGCCTCCCCTGAGGGCATTGACTTTTACATATTGACTACACTATCGCGTATGATTGGAACGGATCGGTTACAAACGGATATGATTGGTTATAAATATAAATATTGCCGATAAATCCCGCCTCTCGTTTCAGCCCGATCGAAACAAATTGGCCTGAATGAAGAAAATGGTGGCGTTAATGGGAAGACTAATTAAAAAGCAAGTAAACCACTCTTAGATATCACTGCTTTATGTCACATCAAAATGAGCTGAAAACAGGATGACTGTTTTAAAAAAAAATAAAAAATAAAGGTTTATCTCCGTGTCTGTGTCACACCAGTGTGTGCAAGCTTGATGATTGATGAAAATAAGTTGAATATTAACCCTCTGGTTCTCTTCGTTTAGGGTGTAAAACTTTGATGTAACTTTTTTCCAGGAAAACCAATGTAATATATTTTTGTTCCATAATATTTTTTGATTATTATGAAGAATTTTGAGGGGATTTTATTATATACGCAATATTTATACAATTGTGTTAGCTAATTTTCCATTTAAAAAAACCCAAAAATAATCTAATATACTTTCAATTTAAATAGTCCACGTTAAAATAGATGAAGCATTTAAAAATCTGATATTTTGAAGGTATATTAGTGGATTTGGATTTATACTTAGACATTCTCGAAGACTACTTTTTGTCAAAGTTTTGATTTTTTTGTTTGAAATGTTGCTTTTGAAGTGTCATTTTACTACAGTCAAACCTGAACAGAGGACGTTTTGTTACACATCAAAATATTTTTTTTAAATAAAAATGAACAGGTATGCTTTATCACAACTTAAACAACCTGGGTCTGATCTGATTTAACCTCTTATTTGAGTCTTTTGGCTCAAATGTACCATATTGTTACAGCCACACCAGTAATTTTTTGTGTGTATAATAGTGTGTTGTGTGTTCGTATGAGTGAGTGCGTGTTTGAGTGGGTGTGTCTGTTTTTTTCTTGTGTAGCCTCTTTCTTGCTGTTTTTTTACTGCATTGTGGCTGAATTATTAATTTTACTTCACACATATGCAAAAACTAGCTCTTTGTTATAGTCACGCTAGTTCATATAGATATGGGGTGGGGGGTGGATGTGTTTATTTTGCACTCTTGATATTTTTTAGAGCTCACCCCTTCATGTGAACTTGTTTTTTCTTCTGCACATGCAGTGTATTTTCTGAGTTTTTGTATTTCCCATTCATTTCGTACAGTATGTTGGTCATTTTTAACGAAGAAGTCGCCAAGTGTGACAGCGAATCTTGTCCATACAATTTTTTTTTGTGTTTACATAGCTAGTGTGACAAACGTCACCAAGTGTCATTCTGAAAAACGTTAGATTTTTCGGCAATTTCTGACCGAAGAGGAGCTTTAAAAAGAAAAGCTGAAAATGTATTTTTTGGGAATAACTTAAATTTGTAAAAACAGTAACATGATCAAAATTTAAACTTGGTTTTAATAAAATAGAATTAAAATATTTAAAAAAATAAGTTACCTGGTTGCCTTAAAATTTTGAGTTAATACACTGAAAATTTTTGAGAATCGACAACCTTTATTAGAATATTATTAAAAGATTTTGTAAGCATATTGGGTAATTGTGTGTGTTTTATTTCTGATGACGCAGCCAAATTGTGCAATTTTCATGATCTATCACATTTTTATGTGGTTCAGATACAATAATATTTTGAGTTTCTATTTATTAAACCGATTTCCTTCATTGTATCAACTCAAATGTTAAATTTCAATAAACTAAAAATTAAGGCAACCAGGTTACTTACTTTTTTAAGTTAAACCAACACATTTTTTTTTTTTACAGTGAGTATCAAACATTTTGAAATCAATTCACATAGCTAGTGTGACAAACGTCACCAAGTGTCATTCTGAAAAACGTTAACATTTTCGGCCATTTCTGACCAAAGAGGAGCTTTAAAAAGAAAAGCTGAAAAGGTATTTTTTGGAATAACTTTAAAAATGTGCAAAAACACTAACGTGATACAATTTTAACTTAGTTTTAATAAAATAGAATACAAAATAGAATTGTGTTTTTTCTCTCTTTTTATGTAATGTTTATTTAACCAGGAAAAGTAAAAGGGACATATGAAGAGTTCAGATGCAAAAGCCTCTGAAAGCCACTTTGGCATATAGTACACATTTATAAAATACTTTGACTTCAAACCCACTTAATCCCAGCCTCAGCCCATTCAGAAGTACCACTACTTATGTAGAAACCTATACATTGAAGCCTGACAAAACTGCTTATTTTAAAGGTGCACTATGCAACTTTCCGTCCACTGGAGGGCGCCTATCTAAACAAAGGCGTAGTTTGATGACGCAAAGTGTGAGCGCAGCATCTTGGGACATGTGGTCTTCACCTCACAGCCGGTGGAAAATAGGACTCGGGCAGAAATTATGTTCATGGATGCGGTTATTAACGTTACTGTAGTGTAAAGCAGAGCAGGACCGAGTGTTGAGGAGCTGAGCACGGCCGCTGGAGCGATTGTTACACACACACACTGCTCACGAACACCGGGACTTTTATTATGACGGGACAGTCGCCGGGCGCCTCCACTGATCCGCTCTTCCGCTCATGATTATAAGGTAC
This sequence comes from Pseudorasbora parva, assembly GCF_024679245.1. Taxonomy (NCBI): domain Eukaryota; kingdom Metazoa; phylum Chordata; class Actinopteri; order Cypriniformes; family Gobionidae; genus Pseudorasbora; species Pseudorasbora parva. The sequence continues at coordinate 5,399,194 of NC_090182.1, read as the reverse complement.
AGCAGCTCTGTTAATCATATTAGATACATTTAAGTGTGTTTAAAATGATGTCATGACGTTACTCCGTGCGTTCACTTGTTCACACTGCTAAGAGTAAAGCGCTTCTGCCAAATAAAACCCGAAACCGAGGGTAGCTCAGATATGACGCGATTGACAGGCGACTCGCTCAAGCGCTATGCTGAAACGTCCCGGTCATTGGTTAAAATAGCAATTTTCTCACAATTTATAAATAGTTGGAAACAGTTGGGATATTGTAAGTACTCAACTGAACAAAATATATAACACTGGCCTAGTGGTTTTAGGATATTTTACTGCAAAAATACTACATAGTTCACCTTTAAAAGAAAAACATCAGACGGATTTAGAGGCTTTTGCATCTTTATATCGCCTCCTCATTCTAAAACACTACCGAACACCACTGAGATATATTTCAAACATTTTGAAATCAGTTCACTTATAGAACAAAATCTATTCTTGCTTACGTCTGTGAATGAGTTCAGACATGTACTGTACCTGGAGGAGTGAGCACGTGTGTCAGGGCAATGGGCTCGAGTGCAGAGAGAGTGGCTGGCAGTGAGCAACACCGCTGAAGCAGCGCTTTAAGAGGAGGATCTGCAGGAGACTGGCCACGAGGGCGTGAGAGGCTCTGAAAATCACTGCATGAAGTCAGGTAAAACCCTTACAATAGCAACACATTACATTACACTGCAGCCAACGTGCCTCAGTTACCAAACGGCACATACAATATTTCATTTCAATGCGAGAGTGGCTAATCAAGAGAAGAACAGTCTCTGAAAACTGAGCTACTTCACACAGGCAGAACAATAGCTAAAACTTCTGGCCTATTCAACTCATATCTTGAGTTTAGTCTGAACAGGACACCGTGAAATCCTAGCTTTCTGGAGGTCGTTTGAAATATGATAAAAATAATTAAGATCAGATTTGATGTGTTTTTCTCATCATTCATCATGCGATGGGTTGTTAATGCGTTAGATGTTGCGACAAGAAGAACAAAAGCACATACAGGAATTAAATGCATGTCAACATGGGCAAGGTTAGTGTGTAAAATTAAAACCACACAGCATGTCATATGTGTCCCTTAGCAAAACCAACTATCCTCTCCAAAAATTCAGTTCATCGGGTTTAGTTACAGTGTTCAGCGCGTTCTGAATAACAGATCTAAAGCGGCGTTGGCGAGACGTTGTATCAGTCATTATATTTGATAATTAAATTAATTATTTATATTTAAATATTTAAAAATGTGATAGTCATTTGGTAACACTTTACAATAAGGTTGCATTAGTTAACATGAACAACACCTCTGTTCAGCATTAGTTAATCTTCGTTAACTTTAGTTAATGAAAATCCAGCTGTTCATGGTTTGTTCATGTTAGTTCACAGTGCATTAAAGGTGCCCTAGAATTAAAAATGTAATTAGCCTTGCCATAGTGAAATAATAAGAGTTCAGTACATGGACATCACATACTGTGAGTCTCAAACACCATTGCCTCCTCCTTTATATGTAAATCTCGTGAATCAAAAACACCACGGAAAAAAAAGTGCTTCTCAACATAAGGCCAACCGTGACAAGCATTTATATGGATGCCCCCAACATTTGCATCTGTCCAAACATGTTCATTGTCAGGCGGAAGTGACGAAGCCGAATCATCGGGACTGCAGATAAACATGCGACACTTGAGGAAGGATAGCAAAAACGGCTCTCAAGACACACGTCATGTTCAGGCTGTGCAGGAGACGTGAGGACTTTTCATATGTCAACAGTCATGGTTCATGTTTATTATAATCGGACACCACAACAATTTATTTCAAAATCGTTCGTTTGTTTAGCCCATTTCAAGCAAGCTTCGCTCAGCGTCTTAAACTGAAGAAAGTGGCAACTGTATTCCTGCAAGCAGTAAGTAGCGATTTATCCACTTATTGACTGTTTAAACAATTTCTGATTCAATTGAAAGTTTCTCAGAGAGACCGCATTGTCTAGATAACACAAGATGCTAGTACAGTAACAATAGGAAACTCCAAGTACCATACCGAACTAAATAGTGTGTCTAATGACAAAGGGTAATATTATTTTGTATTACAAAATACAACCGTAGATACTTTGCTTACAGATCGTTCACGCGATCCTTCTAGCAAACGTCACCTTTCCACCATATAAGTTAAAACAATAGTCATTTGACAAGGCTATTCATTTTGTAAAAATATAAGTTATATTTATATTTTTGAGAACTGAAGTCCTATGATGTTTTCGCATGCTTGTTCAGAATACATCACAGACACTGCGTAACCTTAGCCTACATTGTGACTAACGTTATATAAACATGCAATATCGCTGACGAAAAAAGACAAGTCTAAAAGGTCGGCTGAATGACACACTGTAAGCAGAACATCTCAAGTGGAGATTGCTGAAATGCAGCTTACGTGTTTATTGGTCTTTTCAGATCGTCCGCGTGCGAGAGAGAGCTTGCGCGCATATCCAGATTGCACGTTTGGGTAAAAACCGGAGAGTATACAGGTTTTTTTTGACAGAAAAGCTCTGTTTGGGGGATTTAATTACTGAAATCTGGCAATCGCAAGCACGCGAGTTCTTTTTCGTGCGCGGATGATCTGAAAACAACAAATAAACAAGCTGCATTTGATCAATCTCCATTTGAGATGTTCTGCTTAAAGTGTCCTTCAGTCGGTCTGTGTTCTGGCAGGACGGTCAGGACTCACGAGCCGCTTCACTGAACTGCTGTGAGTTGTTGAAATAAGCCAATCAGAGCAGAGCTCAACATTAATATTCATGACTCTTCCAAATAAGGCAAAAACAGAGAATTACATCCTAGGGACAATTTATAGGGTTGTAAATGGACCTGTAAAACTGTATCTGGACAATTTTTGCCCTTAAATAAGCCACATACCCTCTATGTAGATATCAGAGAACAGTTTAACATAGTTTCAAATCATTCTAGGGCACGTTTAACTAATGTCAACAAGATTTTAATAATGCATTAGTAAATATTGAAATTAACAGTAACCAAGATAAATAAATGGTTTATAAGTGCAGTTTGTTATTAGTTCATGTTAACTAATGTAGTTAATTAATTGTTACCAGTAATTTAATTAAATGATCAATCACATCAACTCATTTTTTAATCCTAGCCCTTTTAGACTAAACCCCTTCTCACTGATTTGGTGAACATGGCGTTTTGAACAGCATGTATAAGCCATTAGAGTAGACTCACATTGCAGTACTAAGGCTAACGATAAATCCATTAATTGATCATTAATTTTAAAGCAGATCAATCTTGTGAATTTGTGTAAATTGACATCCCAAGTCAAAAGCTAAACCAACTGCCCTTACTCTCCACACCACTGTCTCAGCTAGTGGCTTAACTTCTTTTGTAATTTTGTCTTGTTCAATGATCGACAATGACAGGTGGAGTTAATGTAAATAGACACTCTGTTATGGATATTATATTTAATCATTTATTTGGCTTGAAAAAGCTAACTTACTGACATGCTATTTAAGCTTTTTCTTATTCTTCTTAGACTAAATTTCCAAATGCTACTCCTCAAGCTACATCCACCAGTCTCAGACTAGACCCTCAGACTGACGCGACTTGCAGTTTTTCCTAAAAACTTTCCCAAAAACTCAATTTTGACAGTTGGAGAGGCTCATTAGACTCATTTAAGCGGTCATACTATATCTATTTAAACAAACTAAAACTTAAATTATTTCAAACGGAAAACCTTCAAACTTTAAGCTTTTAAAACTTCGTCAAACGCTCTGGCTATGCTTTTTCAAGCCAACTTTAAGGTTGTCTACAACATTTTTAACTAGTTAGAATTTATAATTGAATAAATACAAAGTCACCATTTTCCTTTTCATTAGGGCCGTGTTTTCCAAACGCAAGCACACAAACCTCCCTTATCTGAGCCATGTATTTCTGGGCTGCGCTCCACTTATTTATGCCCTTCCTTTGCTAACTTCCTCCATCTTGATGAATCGGATGTACATCATTGCTTACGTTGCATGAGTGCACTACTGGCAGATCCCATGCTACTAAACTGGAAAGTCCTAAGCCTTGATCACTTTGAGCCCCAATTGAACTGATTTATTATTTACATTTGTTCTTTATGAATTTGTTTGATGCATCATTCCATATGTCTATAGGTATATTTGGGCTGGAGGAGAAAATATATAAATTACACAAATGAATATGCTACACTAATTCTCCTTTTGTTTTCTCAGGAGGCCTATCCCAGGGTAAACTGGACATGCTCCAACTCCCATTTGGATCCAGCCACACTTCAGATGATGCCATTTTTTGACGGACAAACTCAACTGCCAAATATTATAATAACAATATAATAATACATTTTATTTGTATTGCACTTTACATTTGGAACAAATCTAATAGCTACAGTTAAACTACAGTTCAGCAGTATCTAAATTACAGTTATTATCCTTTAATTGTAATCAATACAATTACAAGCTGTAATCATTGCCTTAATATCATGTTAATGATAGCATCATTTTGTCTGTTTAACAGACTACATCTTTAACTAATGACATCTTGACACACTTCTGACTGATAACGGGATACTTTGTTTGTAATATTGAAACACATTGTCTGCTATTCTGTTCCACAGAGTTAAAGAGCTGATGAAGCTCTGATACATTTTTTGTTGACAAATCAGTAGAGATAGGACATTTCAGGCAGGGTTGCCATTTCTGTGCAACAAAAGTAGCCCCTAATGTGATTTTTTCCATCAGGCGGTGAAATTATCCACTGAATTTGTACATTTGGGGATGTTGGAGCACCTAAATCGTATTTGCAGGGGAGGACATCAAGTGGCGGATACATTTTTTTACTCGCGGCAACTTGCGAAACTACAAAAGTAACCGAATTCTTGGCAACACTTATTTCAGGCCCAACCACATTGAAAACGGTGGTTCCTGCTGAAAAACCACCATCATTTTCTTATTTCAAATTGAAAATTAATCTATCGAAACGTACATGGACCATATAAACATCCATTGTAAAAGTTGCATGCTTGATGAACCCACTGCACTGTAAAAAAAAATTGTTGGTTTTTAACTTAAAAAAGTAAGTAACCTGGTTGCCTCAAGTTTTTGAGTTTATTGAAATAAAAATTTGAGTTGATACAATGAAGAAAATGTGTTTAATGAATAGAAACTCAAAATATTATTGTATCTGAACAACATACATTTTTTTTATAAGTCATGAAAATAGCACCATTTGGCATGTTTCACTGCGTCATCACAAATAAAACACACAATTACCCAATATGATTACAAAATCTTTTAATAATATTTTAATAATGGATGTCGAATCTCAAAAAATTTCAATGAACTCAATTTTAAGGCAACCAGGTAACTTTTTCTAATTAATTTTTTACAGTGTGTAAACCCTAACGCTCAAAATTTGGTTTGAGTAGAGCCAACTCAAATTACACAAATTAGTTCAATCAAACAGTTTTTTTGGTAAGGTTTTCATCACTGTGACGAGCGGAGCATGAGTTTAGTTTTAGAAGAATGTTAAACGTGCTATGCTAATGTTACCAAAGCATTGTGTAACCAATTAGCTACGTGGCTTTTATTGAATTAGCTGGGTAAAGCTAGCTAAATTTCCACTACAAAAAATGTGAGATTACACTTTTAAGTTAAATTTATACATTAGCTTACTCAAATATTTCAAGTGCAGTGCAATTATAATGAATGAATACAAAATAAAAGTCTGCAAGATCTGGTTACTTACTTTAATTTTACTTTAATTTGCTTAACTTAAAAACTGATTGCCTATTTATTTTGAGTTTTGCCTACTTATTCGAGTTTACAGTGCTCAAGCCTGTTCATATGCCAGCAAAAATGACTGCTGTCTGAATAGAAAACTATCTGTTCTGTCTAGGTACAGATTTTTTTTGTCAATTAAAAATTGTTTAAGAAAATAAAATAATCAGATTTCCCCAACAGTATGACCAAAGGCAACGCAACACTCACTAAAACAAACCTGCCACGACTCATTACGGCACTGCTGTATTTACACAGGACTAGATGGAAATCAAAAATCGTTTACATTATCCAGCCACTAATAATTTACAGGTTACAACATTATAAACACATTTTTATTTTTTTATTCCACTATCTCTCTTGGTCTACAAAGAGAAAGTAGTTTTTTCTGCATTCTGCATGAGATTAAAAAAAAAAAAAGATTAGGTTTACAATTAGATTAGATCCTTAGATTAGGATTACAAATTAACAATTTGGCAACTTCGGTCACTGTCCTGCAGTACACCCTAATAGGGATAGCGAAAACTAAACATTTTCTTGACCGACCACCGAGCCTCATTAGCCGGTTGAAACCGGTTAACCAATTAGTTTAAAATATGCTGCGCTATTTAAAATAACAGCTGCGAGCCACGCCTGCAATTTCACAACTCTGTCGCATCTCTCTATGATCTCTCTGCCTCTCTGCTTCCCGCTCTCAGACACACACACACACACACACACACACACACACACACACACACACACACACACACACACACACACACACACACACACACACACACACACACACACACAGTCCCGGCGCCGCCGCCTCCCTTACATTCACGTCACTTTTTAAAAAATCCCCTACAGCGCGAAACATGAGTCCCGCAAACGCGCCGCCGAGGAGCTTGTTTGTAATCAGAGGACAAATGGCTCCTTAGTTCCGAAATGGTTTGGGTACAAGGTGATCGCGTTGAAAATAAAGGCGTTTGTCTAGCGTTAAAAGCTCATTTGAAATGTTTCCGCGGCTTATTTAAGAAAATGACAGCTCCGAAGAGACGCGGCTTTAGTTCGAGGTAGTGCTAACAATAATAAAGAAAGATGATGATCAGCACCTTATGTGTTACCACTGAAATGAAGATGTAATATATTTCCAAATGTAAGCCCATCTTAAGCGGAATGACGCTTCATACTGTCGTCTGCCCCGGCTCTAACCTCGAGTGTTTTAGCCGGTTTACTTGCAAACCTTGTGAGCGCACAAACGCTGTGACCTCCTGCCAAATGTTTTTATTGGTTTATTAAGTACAAACAGGCGAGTTATTGAGTGTGAGGGATTTGTTCACTTCACACAAAAAGATTTAGTAATGAGACGGCTAACTGTAGCGTTTAGTCCACTGTCTATAATAGCCTAATTTAGAGATCACTTTTTTTAACCGACAACTTTGATCGGTTAACGTTGATACGGTCAACATCCCTACACCCTAATGCTCAAAATTAATTGGTTTGAGTAGGGCAAACTTAAATTAAACAGATTAGTTTAATGAAATTAACTTTTATGAGTTTTTAGAAATTTCTTTTACTTTTGAGTTCTCAAAACTGTCCCATTTTAAGTATTAAGTACATTTTAAGTACTAATAAAAATGAACGAGTACAAAATAAAAATATGCAAGTTCTTTACTTAAAAATGTAATTGATTACCTAAATTTGAGTTTTGACAATTAATTTGGGTTTACAGTTCCTGACACCTGAAAAATCAATTCTAATACTGTGTCTCATTTCAAAGGCTGCATCCTCCAGAAGCCACAAATCTCATCAAAAGATTATTTCAGGAAGGTAACCGTTATACAATTGACCGTTATTCCTATAGTGAAACGTTAATTGTTTAGGACATTGGAATATAGCACTGTAGAAAATTATTTAAAAAATAAGTTACCTGGTAAAATTTTGAGTAAATTGAAATATATTTTTTTAGTTAATACAATGAACATTTTTGAGAATCGACAGTCTTTATTCAAATATCATTTAAATGTTTTTTTTTTTTAAAGAAGCATATTGGGTAATTGTGTGTTTTATTTGTGATGACGCAGCCAAATTGTGCTATTTTCATGATTTATCACATTTTTTATGTGGTTCAGATACAATAATATTTTGAGTTTCTATTTACTAAACCAATTTCCTTCATAGTATCTACCAATTTTTTTTTATTTCAATAAACTGTTACTTATTTTGTTAAGTTAAACCAATAATATTTTTTTCAGTGTGGTCAGTTTACTGAAATGAAGGTATGCGGCTCGATGACGTATGCGTCTGACAAACGTGACTTCCGGAGGATACAGCCTTCAAATGGGACACGGCTTCAGTCTCCAGGATGGCTTGGTTTACAGGAAGGTGTGTCTGATTAGGAATAAAGCCCAATTCTGCAGGATAGAGGCCAACCAGGACCGAAGTTGCCCATTCTGCTCTAAACGAAACCACCTTAATAGCCAGATCCGTGTTATGATACTATTTGAAAACACATCTTTCATTGACAGCGGAATGAATTAGTTGTGCAAACAAGTTAGTAGTGCATTGATAGCTATGTCAGCATCATAGCACAAGGTGATAAATGAATGCCAGCCATGACAATAAGATTGAGCAGTATTAGGATATTCAATGAAATGTTTTTCATAAGAAGTCAACATGAAATCAAAAAGAAAGCTTATGTTTACTCTCCTAGGGTGCTTTCACACTTAGTCCTTTTCAGGGGTTTGAGTGAGGTGTGTGTGATTTTTGGCCCATATGAGGAGACTCCAAAAGATCAGACCCCTTTAAAGTGAATCTCAGGAGGTGGTCTGGGTACGGTTCGCTAAAAATGTCCATTGTGAACACAAATCATTTCGAGCTCACTTGATTTTTCCATTCACGAATTCTAATAAAGTTTGGTCATCAGATATAAATGCACTGCAAAAAATGCTTTTCTTACTTAGTATTTTTGTCTTGTTTCTAGTCCAAACATCTAAAAATTCTTAAAACAAGAAGTATTTACTAGGCAAGCAAAAGTAATTGTCTTGTTTTGGGGAAAAATAACTAAAAATTAAGAGTTTTTGCTTAAAATAACGGGGTAAATAAAATCATTTTAATTCAAACAGAAAACAAGATTATTTATTTTACCCCACTGGCAGATTATTTATCTTATTTTAAGACAAAACTCTCTTAATTTTGAGTTATTTCTTCCCAAAACAAGACAATAAGATTTACTTGGCAAGTAAATGCTTCTTAATGTAAGAATTTTTCGATATTTAGACTAGAAACAAGACCAAAATACTAAGTAACAAAAACATTTTTTGCAGTGTGTTCTTTACAAAGGTAGATGTGTGATATAGTGCAATAATATGTATATTTTTGTGTGCAAAAAATAAACTTAGAGTTAAGCTCATTCAACAGCATTTGTAGCAATGCCATTTTACAACATAATAGAAATTATTATAAATTTTACATTTACATTTATGCATTTGGCACACTTTTATCCAAAGCGACTTACATTGCATCCGAGGTACACATTTTACGTTATTGTCAGTTCTTGCTTTTCCTGGGAATCGAACCCATGACCTTGGCGTAGCTAGCGCCACCCTCTACTGATTAGCCTGTTACTTAATTAATAATAATCATACCAAACAAATAGCTTGGTTGGCCACATACAATGAATGGGATCAATGAATAAGTGAATGGGATTCAATTTTGAAGGCCATAGGGGTCAGCCATCAAACACTGAACTGGACTAGATCCAAAATAAAAAGAGGTCTGAGACCACATTTATACTTAAAGCTACACTGTGTAACTTTTTTAGTTTATTCTTAGCTAAAAACACTTAAATCTTTCAAAAATATATGTGCTCATTAATGTATATTTACTTCTTTCAAGTAATAAAGTATTCTCGTAAGTTTATAATATGCCATTGAAAATACATACGGGTGAGGGGTTCGAATGCCGGTCGCCATGTTGCTCCTCCATCTTGAAAGTACAGTAGCCAAAGAGGGACATACCCGTGAATTCAAGCTTCGCCTTTCGCGTTTTAACACCCGATGGCACCGTGTCGAATGTGAAGAGGGGGATTGCCATGTTAATCTTGGACTAAATCAGCCACCGTAGGAGTTAAAACGAAATCAGAATTGAGAGGAACAGAAACTATTATTCACTGGATGGTCATATACCTTTACACCGCTAGATGGGGGAAAATATCACACAGTGTAGCTTTAAGTGGACTAGAAGAGAATCTGACTCCTCTTTTGGGTAAAGGGACAGTGTGAACGTGAAGAGAACTGGGTCCTTTTTCACTCGGTTCACCTTTTGTTTCACTTAAAGGAGTCTGAGTTTGGTTCTTTTAAAGAGGACTCAAGTGTGAAAACACCCTTAAGAAACACTCCTGGTTTGTTTTAATAATCTCTCATACTTCTACCAACCCCTCCTTTCTATCTGCCTGTGTCAATCGGCTGTCAACGGACAAAATCCTGCCGTTAAAAATCCCTTTCACCTGAAAATATTCTACATTACAGAAATAATAAAAGTCACAGTTTAAGCCAGCTTACATTACCTTAAATATGTCCTCCGGGCAGTTCGTTTTTTTCCTATCTGTGCAAATATCTTGGTTTTCATCAACAGTTTTGCTAGATAAGTGATGTAGGATCACAGAGTTTTCTTTTGGTGTTTCTGGTTCTTCATATCTTGGGTGGCTCTCAATGGTGGCGAGAGAGATGTGAGTCGAGCTGAGCTGAGACTGGGATTCATCCGAGTTATTACAGAGGGAATTGCTATCTCTTGGAGAGTCTGGGCAGGTTCTCCAGGCCTTTAGCACCACGGGAGGAGAGCAGTCCACCTTGCACATGTCAGTAGATAACGTAGATTTACAGGGAACTGAGGTATCGGCTTTGTGCTCGCTCCTAATTGGGGAATTGTGGATGAGCTCCTCTGAGTTATCGGTCTTTCTCAAATTAAGAGGCGACTGTTGTCCTTCAGGCGGGGAGAAAGAGCGAGACGAGTTTCTCCATTTCATTGCCGTCTCGGCCACCGAGTTGAAAAATCGAAGAAGACCTCGAAAATGGCTGCTTTTGCCATCAACGCCCGTTTGCTCAGGTGCAGAGTTCAAATCTTTGACCAGCTCAAAGGTGACCGAGCCATAGTCCGAATCGATGGTTTTGTCCAGGGTGTTCATTGACTCGAAACTACTCTCCGCCAACGTCTGACTTCCTTTTCCTTTGAGGGAAATTCGCCTCAAGTAATTCAAAACATCCCCCCCCTTTGACCATCGTCTTCTTTGAGGTATATTGTGGCTTTGCTTGGCATGGCATGCTTCTTGTTCCATCACAGATGAATTGTTGCAGTTGGAGAAGTTGTGGTGAGATTTCTTTGTATACATGACTCTTTCTGACAACCTACACCCATTTTGGTTGCTAACAGTGTCCTTGGTCTCCTGGTGGACGCTATCTGGGGTTTCAACTGGGTCTGAGTCCTCAAATGAACAGTAGAAGTCTGCAGTGTGTCCTGCAAATGAGTGTCTCTTAGCTTTATTCTTAAACACATTCTTGAACTCCGAAGAAGGAGAGTCCTTGCACATGTACACATCATCATCTTTCAGGTCAACGTCGAATTTGGCATCGGAAATCTTACCAGCTTTCCCTCTAAAGACAGACGGGGACTTTAATTTCTTGAAGGACCTTACTTTGTTAGTGATTGACAGTTTTAGAAAGGACGCCTCCCCCGGGAGGATCACCGAATGAGGTCGCCTGTCCAGGTCAGAGGTCGCTTTTCGGCGATGCAGGATCCTCCAGATGGCCGCGGTTCTGGAGCGCCGATTTGGTTCCTGTTTTTCTCTTCTGAGGGTCTGACCGGGAATAATGCAGTCGGAGGAACTGGACTCGGGAATCCATGAGATCTCAGTTTTGCTGTCTTCATCAACTGAGACATTGAACACACTGTTGACAAATCCATTGGCAAGACTGGACTCTGACATGGGGCTGGTTGTGCTATCCATCCTCTCTCATTTTAAGACAAAATGTCAGGTGTCCAGTTTAGGAAGCATCATTTTTGTCATCCTTGAGAAAATCTGTGTTAAAGAAAATACACAATAAATCACACAATATGGGAGATTTATGTCAGACAACAAAAATGTAATGTAAATTATCTAGTTAAAGGGTTAGTTCACCCAAAAATGAAAATTAGCCCATGATTTATTCACCCTAAAGCCATTCTAGGAGTATATGACGTTATTCTTTCAGACGGAGACAATCAGAGTTATAGTAAAAAGTCCTGAGTCTTCAAAGCTTTATAATGGCGTACCGCTGACTGCGGGAAGCTAGTTATTTTAGTCTATAACGTTTTAAATATGGATCATTTTCTTACACAAATGCACCACTTCGCTTGAGAAGGCCTTTATTAACCCCTGGAGCCTTCTGGAACAGTTATATGATGGATTGATGCACTTTTATAGAAAAAAAGCAACCATTATAAAGTTTGGAAGAGCAGGGACTTTTTTTACTATAACTCTGATTGCATTCGTCTGAAAGAAGAATGTCACACACACCTAGGATGACTTAAAGGAGAGTAAATCATGGGGTAATTTTCACTATCCCTTTAACATTCAACATTCAGATGTGTCCCCAGTATCCCAAATATGGCAATTAAAGACCCATTAAAGACAAACAAGAATACTTTTCCACTTGTTCCAAATCCATGTTCACAATGAACTTGAAGCAACCCGTCTCCAACGAATCACACACACACACACACACACACACACACACACACACACACACACACACACACACACACACACACACACACACACAAACACACACACACACACACATGGTTAAAAACAACCAAAATTGGGTTGAAAATGGACAAACCCAGCGGTTGGATTAAATGTTAAAACAGCCCAATTGCTTGGTTTGTCCATTTTCAACCCAATTTGGGTTGTTTTTAACCCAGCATTTTTTAGACTGCACACACAACCAATCAAATATTCGTGGTCTGTAAGATTTCTTAGATTTTGATACTTTTATTTAGCAAAAACGCATTAAAAGGACATTTAAAATGTTACAAAACGTTTCTATTTTAAATGCATATGCTGTTCGTCAAAGTTTATGTTCATCAATGAGCAATAAATACACTCTAAAAAATTCGGATTAAAAAAACAACCCAATTTTGGGTCAAATATGGACTAACCCAGCAGTTGGGTTGTTTTAACACAGCGATTGGGTTGTCTTAAGCAAATATTTAACCCAATCAGAGGATTAAAACAACCCAATTGCTGGATTGGGTTAAAACAACCCAGTATTTTTTTTTTAGAGCGTAACCACCATAATCAGTTTCCACACTTCATTAAGAAGAACAATTGTCATTAGAAAAGTTTACAATAGGAAAACCAGAATGATCTCTTTCGGATCATTCGAGACTGAAGCCACCAGGAGTAATGTCCGTCGAAAACATAGGGGAAGAATAATAAATATATATGAAAAAAGTATATTTAAATATAAAAAGGTTTTCATAATATTACAGTATTTAACCTTTGCATAAGAATCTTCTTTCAAAAAAATCTCACTGACTCCAAATGTTTGAACTGTATACAAATATACAAGAAATGATTAATATTACGATATTAATATTAAGAAATGTGTGTGATTTCAAATTCTAACCCTGTAAGAATGTTCATAATGCAATATGATCCGAAATGCACTTATTAAAAGACAATGTTACGATCCCACACAGCAGGAAATTCCTATTCCTTGATAAAAAAAAAATGTGTTTGGAAAAACTTACCAAATCTGAATCTGTCGCCTCATAGAAGAACAAAAGAAATGAACATCAAAAATGGTTTTCCAATATAATAATTTGGACGAGTGTTAATCCACAGCATTCTTCAGGAATGGTCTGGGGTTTTTCTCAGCCTGATGCCCCACAGAGACCGAACAGACGCCACATACACACACGCCCAGTTCCTCTCATTAAGTTTGAAGTCATGATCCAGTTATTTTTGCCACTCTTCCACTGCGACTACAAAGACTGAAGTGAAACACAGGGTCAGCCCTTTTTACATTTGCTGTGAAATGTTAATTTATAATACATTTCAAATTGGCACAGAATATGTTAATCGGAGCAGTGGTGAGCGATGTAATGCACATAATAAATCGACACAATACACAAGGGTCAAAGTTTGAGGGCCTATTTTAAACACTTCCTTCTTGTCCTGTTTTGGTATACTGTAATCATATGGCATTTTCCTGCTCTACACAGGAAAGAGTGGATCTGAGTGAAAAAATGCTTTAAGTTTGACAAAGACAGGAAGCCTGGCTGACAGCATGTAAATATCTGCGGCGTACACTCTTTCCCTTCTGTCTGTGCTGCACCATTGTGAAGGAAAGACAATTGGGTTTTCTTTCCCCTTGTGAGTCAGTGCACTCCAGTTTGTCAACATGATACTGCCACAATAGCCATTTCATCAGCTAAACATGTTACAGACACACATACAACACACATATGCATTGAAAGGCTATACTGGCATCGACTTTTCTTCAACTCTTTCTACATAAACGAGATAAAAAGACCATAAAACATTCTCACATTCAGGCCACTTCCTGTGCATGAGCAGGCAGCTTTCCTGCTATCCATTTCTGTCACAATGCACATCCTGGTTAAGCTAACCCTCCTTTATTTTTTTTAATGTTTTTATTTGCTTTTTAAAACCAAAGACAAGACTTCATTCTTTGGTGAATGAGCTGAACACACACACACACACACACACACACACACACACACACACACACACACACACACACACACACACACACACACACACACACACACACACACACACACACACACACACACACACACACACACACACACACACACACACACACACACACACACACACACACACACACACACCACAGGAAATATTCTGCATTTTTAATTTAAAAAAAAAAAACTCATCCTGAATTTTGAAAAGTGGGGACATGGGTAATGTCCTCATATTTCACCCTCTCCTTGTAATACCTATCTTACCCACACATTTGTGTCCTCATATTTCACAAAAACATGCCCACACACACACACACACAACACACACACTCGAATTCTCGTTTATCCATACAGACAGATGATTAATGGGAAAAGGGTAAGAAAGCTGGACTAGATCCTGATGTTTTTCACTCATAATTAAATAACTTTCTTTGATGTTTGTTCCAGTTTTATCTCCATTTCAAAATGTTGTTCAGAAAACACCTCGAGTGATGTCATCACTTTTTATCTTGTAGAACAATTGGCCTTTTCCTTAGTTTCCTGTGACACAGTTCCAGATCAACATCATGATAGTGTAGGCACACACACACACACACACACACACACACACACACACACACACACACACACACACACACACACACACACACACACACACACACACACACACACACACACACACACACACACCTCTCTCTCTCTCTCTCTCTCTCTCTCTCTCTCTCTCTCTCTCTCTCTCTCTCTCTCTATATATATATATATATATATACAATTGTGTTTATATTGTACAAACTATATATTTTCTCCCCTCCCCTAACCCTACCCCTAAACAAAACTTTTTGCATTTTTTACATTTTTCAAAATAACACATTTAGTATGAGTTACAAGAAATTATTTGAAAGAAAAACATTGTACACACACACACACACACACACACACACACACACACACACACACACACACACACACACACACACACACACACACACACACACACACACACACACACACACACACACACACACACACACACACACACACAATAGCTGTGTCTCATTTCAGAAGGCTGCCTCCTCCGGAGGTCGCATTCGAAGGGTGCACACGTCATAAGGCCGTCTCATTTCAAAAAAGTGAGTAGGACTCTCCAAATGCGGCCTTCGAATGCGTCTTCTTTCAGGGGAATTCGGAGTGTGCATGAGGAGTATCCTTCAGGCTGCAGATAACCCACAATTCTTTGCGTCTCCGTTAACAACCGTCATTTTTTTTTTTTTATATTATATGAAAAAACGGCACCACCGCCAGATATACATGCGAGCGTAGGTGTGGTGTTTAAAATAAGTCGTTCAAGCTTTTTGTTTTTTTTAAGCTCTATTACCGCCAACAGATGATTGTGGTAAACAGGATTACAACTGTTTGGTGCTTTTTAAACGTTTAGAACAGTACATTGCTGTCAAGACAAGAAACATTTCATAGTCATTTTCAAGTTATAAATAATTTTCATTCATATAACCGCCGTGAGAGCAGCGAGGCTGAACTTGTTGGCATAGCAACGTGATACTTCCTGTCTGTGTGTCCTACGAAGGACGTCTCGTTTAATTCTGATTGAGGACCCTCCGTATACTGCAGACGACACAGGACCTGTCCTCCGGAGGACGCAGCCTTTGAAATTTAACGAAATGAGACACAGCTAATGGTTGGAGCTAGACCTACCAGGAACTGTCCATAGGCACAACACCCTTTAGTAGAAAGAAACTTTGAAGGCATTATGACTGTCAACTTTTACAATTTAAAATGTTCTTGAAATGCACATTACTTATTTTCCTAACCTAAACTCATAAAACAGTGCTTTGTTTGGAGCAAGTGTGGTGTACAAGTCCTGAAAAGTGAAGCCAAAGCGCCTCTATCGCCCCCAGGTGGCTGGTCCCAGTATAGCTCACAAACCCCGCCCTCTCTATGTATTCTAATGCAGGGGTTTTCAAACTGGGGTCTGGGGACACCCAGGGGTCCTTCAGAAGGTTCTAAGGGGTCCCCAGAAAAATTCAGAGAATTAAAAGACAAAGCAAAAATGGAGAACCGAACAATCGAATGGTTTCATTTCTAATTGTTTATCTCCTTGTTTGCCGTATACACACTTTCAAGATTTGTATATGTTTGCTACGTATCTTTCCTCCTTTTTCTCATATAGT
Organism: Pseudorasbora parva; assembly: GCF_024679245.1. Taxonomy (NCBI): domain Eukaryota; kingdom Metazoa; phylum Chordata; class Actinopteri; order Cypriniformes; family Gobionidae; genus Pseudorasbora; species Pseudorasbora parva. The sequence goes on along the minus strand of NC_090182.1, from coordinate 5,382,433 downwards.
CCCCTTTATCTTGCTCACTGGGGTTCTTAACACGGTACGTAAGCTGCTTACATAGACCTGCATTATGAAAGTTGCTTTAACAAGTACAGTTTCATTGAGATTTTTTTTCTTCAGGTTAATACATATATGTATACAACATTAAGTATAGCCAATTTAAGTTTGCAAAAAATATGTTGTATTTATAACGTCACACTTCCTATTTATCTAACAGTTTATTTATCTAAAAGTTTTATATATATATATATATATATATATATATATATATATATATATATATATATATATATATATATATATATATATATATATATATATATACAAATATATAGATGTATTTTAGGAAGGGGGTCCCCCATTAAGGTTCCTCATTTGGGGGTCCTTGGCATCATGAAGTTTGAAAACCCCTGTTCTAATGGGATGTGAGACAAACTAAACAATCAAATTACACTTCAAATACATTTTTTCCAAAGATGGCTTCTGTCATTTTAGGCTGTTTTCATCACGCTGATGTAAGCTCAAGTGTTCGTTCTTTTAAATAGGTTTGGTTTTAGTTACACTCTAAATAATGCTGGGTTATTTTTTAACCCAAAATGCTGGGTTAGGACTGTTGGGTAATTTTTGTTGGTTTATTTGATCACATTTTAAACACCATTGGGTAGTTTCAAATATCCAGTCGTTGGGTTAAACCTGCTGGGTTGCAATGCTTGGTTGATTCTACCCCGGCTTGGTTGTTTCACGTGCTTCCCGCCCAGATTCGTTTAAATTCGCTCCCAATCTGTCATTTTGACAGGACAATGCAAAAGGCAAAGCCACTGGTTGCAGATGTTATAAGATAAGTTCATATATTTTCATTAATAATCATTTTAATTAGCATAATTATAGTTTTTTTTCCCTTTGCGGCAACCATTCTTAAGCTTACATGACGTTAAGACGACGAAAGTTTTACCTCAGAATCCGATGCAATGTAGTTAACGTTACTGACTCGTGTTAGACATGCGAGACGTTAGATTAATACAGTTTGTGATTAGACAGAACCATGATCCCCTTAGGAAAATTAAACATGGTTGTATGTAGGGATGTCACAAGTACCGGTAACGTTACTTCGGTACCAAGTACTGAAATGTTAAAAAAGTAACGATAGTATCTGTATAGCATCGACTCGATAAGTAGACTATATTCGGTCCCGCAGCTGCGTTCAGTCGCGTCACGCAGGGCTCCAGACTGTAGCCGAATATATACCAGTGTCTGTGTATATTAAATACCATTTAAATATTAACGTTACTCTTCCATGTTTTGCGTCTCTGTGTGAATGACGGGGGCGCGTGTCATATCATGAACACAGAAATTTAAAAGTCACGGCAACCCGTCAAAATAAAAGTTCGATTTAAACGTTAATAAATTGACAGAATATATTAGGTTTGTAGTTGTCATTGTTGCCAATTTTAACACATTTGTGTATTGTACCATTTGTCAAGCAATAAAAATTATTGTTTTAACAGTCTAAACATGCATTCTTCATTTGTTCTTTTATGATTGTCTAGCTACAGCTAATGCACAGGAGATTTTTTTAAGATCAAACAAGCAAGAATAACCCAGAATAGCAAATCCAAAATTGACTACTTTTTGGGTTTTCTCAATAGCCCGGCCTGCTGGGTTAAAATGCCACTGGGTTAATTTAACCCAGCATGTGTTCTGTCCAATATTTACCCAGCGCTGGGTTGCCAATTGGGTAACTAGCCATCTTTAGAGTATAGTTATTAGATGCTATAAAACGGAGGTGATGCCATGATTGACGGCTTCTCTGAGCGATGAGGCACCAAAGGACTTTTTTCAAGATTTTCTGGAGGAGATTGGAGCTTTAACTTTCATTCCTACATTTCCATAACTGTTTATTTCACACCAACACAATGAGTTGTTTCACATACATTTCACGCTCAATACTGCGCAGACTCGTTCGTAAATCAGTGAAGGTGCGTCGTCCATCTTTTTTTCGGGTTTGAACTGTGACTAGACAACCCAATCTCACGGCAATTCGTACATATTTTACAAGGTGGCTAATTCGTGCAAATTTGCACGACCACACTCGTACGAATTTGTACAATTTATTAAGATTTGCCAAATTCGTATGAATGACCTACCTCAAACCCTGCCCCTAAACCTACCCGTCACTGGGGTTTAGACAAGATGTACAAATTCATATATATTAGCCACCTTGTAAAATACGTACGAATTGGTCGTGAGCGTAGGCTAGGAAGATCATTTAAGATCAAATAAGCTACGCAAGTTGATGGCCTAATGTCACAGGGCTCCATTCTTGGGCCACTTTTATTCACCATTTATATAAACTGTATAGGGGAAAATGTCCAACATGCATTTTTCCATTTTTATGCAGATGATACAGTTATTTATTGTTTTCCAACTACCATTAAGAAGGCGTATGAATGCTTGCAAACTGCTTTCAATAGAGTGCAAGCTCAGCTTTATCAATTAAAGCTTGTGCTTAATGCAAAGAAGACCAAAGTAATGGTCTTTTCAAACGCAAGGAAATTGGAAAATGAGTCAGACCTGAATATTGTTACTGATCAGGGTAATAAACTTGAGGTAGTTTCATCTTATAAATATTTAGGATTTTTAATTGATGATGACCTTTCTTTTAAGCTTCATTTACAGAATCTAGTGAAAAAGTTGAAACTGAAGCTAGGTTTTTTCTTTAGAAACAAATCTTGTTTTACTTTTTCTGCCAGAAAAAGGCTAGTCGATGCCACATTTCTATCTATGATTGATTATGGTGATCTGCTGTATATGAATGCTCCCTCAAAGTATCTTCAGATGTTGGATTCTGTGTTTCATGGCACTTTAAGATTTATCTCGAATTGTAGACCCCTCACTCATCACTGTACACTTTACTCCACAGTGAATTTGCCCTCTTTGTCAAGTCGCCGGCTTACTCACCTTTATATCTTTATATATAAGGGTATCATAGGCAGGCTACCAGGTTACATATCTGATTTACTTTCTTTTACACAGAGTACTGATGGTTTACGGTCCCAGAAAATGATTTCATTGAATGTACCTAAAGCCAGGACCGAGATGTTCAAAAAAGCTTTCATGTTTGTGGCACCTTCAAATTGGAATGACCTACAGAAAATACTCAAACTACAGAGTCTAATTTCCTTAAACGAGTTTAAAGGTTATGTTAAATCTATAGAACATGACTCAATCCACACATGCAAATGTTTTAATTAATGTCATTTTTATTTAATTGAAATGCACTTGACTTTTGTGTTTTTGTGATTGTGTGCTTTAATTTGTACTGCTATCTTGGCCAGGTCTCTCTTGAAAAAGAGATTCTATATCTCAATGAGACTAACCTGGTTAAATAAAGGTTAAATAAAAAATAAAAAAAAATAAAAATTTATAGACGGGACCTTTTCAAACGTGAACGCCCCTGTCGAATCCCTCTGCTCTAATCAGTCTATTTATCTCGTGTGATGCAACACATACGAGGCTCTAACGCAAGTAAACAAAAGACTATTATTAGTGGGGGTTTGAACAGCAGGATACAAGGTGTGTTGTTTATTGTTGAAATGGGAGGTTGTGTTCTGTCATGCTCATCCATTTCCTGCCCGCTCGCTCTCTACTGAAACTTGACTTTCAATTTTTACGAATTTAAAGTTCACTTAAGATCTACATGATTTGAAGTGCTATTTTGGGTGTGTATTAACAGTCGAGTGCAGCATTATAGGGTGATCAGAATAATATGTCTACTATGATACAGGTGATCTAAAAGCAAATAGTCCTGATGGTTTGGAAGCTACATTTGTTAAATCTGCTGCTCATGAATGAATTTATCCTCTTGCAGATTTATTAGTTTCCTTTATATGAAAAAATGTGCAATATTAAATTTCTCTTTTGTTCAAAGGAGGAGACTCATCCAATGTAAATGTATTTTTTTGAGAAACTTATTCCATCTCCATTTCGGTCTGGTTTCAGAACAATCTTTTCCACTACGACTGCTCTTTTAAAACTCACAAATGATGTGTTTTCATGCTTTGACAAAGGCCAAGCCACAGGTGCCATTTTCATTGATCTTTCTAAGGCTTTTGATAAGGTCAAGCATTACCAATACTTCTTAAACTGTATTCTATTGGTTTTCATTATAAGCGCCATTGTGCCGTTCCTCTGGGACCATTTCTTTTTTTTCTATCTGTATTAATAATTTACCTCAAATATGCTCAAATTGTTCTGTACATCTTTATACTGATGACACCGTTTACAGAATTCTTTACAATCTGATTTTAACTTGGTTAAAAATTGGTTTCATAAACAATATGCTTATATTGAATATGACTGATGTTTGGTATGTATTGTAGTCATTCCTATCCTTTTGATAATGTCTTATTGTGTTCATCTCTTAAAGGTGCACTATGCAACTTTCCGTCCACTGGAGGGCGCCTATTCAAAGCAAAGGCGTAGTTTGATGACGCCAAGTTTGAGCGCAGCATCTTGGGACGTGTGGTCTTCACCTCACAGCCGGTGGGAAATAGGACTCGGGCAGAGATCACGTTAATGGATGCGGTTATTAACGTTACTGTAGTGTAAAACAGAGCAGGACCGAGTGTTGTGGAGCTGAGCACGACCGCTGGAGCGATTGTTACACAAACACACGGCTCACGAGCACCGGGACTTTTATTATGACGGGACACAGTCGCCGGGCGCCTGCACTGATCCGCTCTTCCGCTCATGATTATAAGGTAAAGCAGCTCTGTTTATCATATTAGATACATTTAAGTGTGTTTAAAATGATGTTATGACGATACTCTGTGCGTTCGCTCAGCGCTGCTGTGACTCTTGTTCACACGTCTAAGAGTAAAGCGTTTCTGCAGAATAAAACCGAGGGAAACGCAGATATGACGCGATTGACCGGCGACTCGCTCAAACGCTATGCTTACACGTCCCGGTCCTGAGTTAAAATAGCAATTTTCTCACAATTTACAAATAGTTGGAAACATTTGGGATATTGTAAGTACTCAACTGAACAAAATATATAACACTGGCCTAGAGGTTTTTGGATATGTTACTGCAAAAATACTACATAGTGCACCTTTAAAGGTGATGATTCATTTAAATATCTTGGCCTTTTAAGTAGCATTTTTATGTAACATTTTTCAGTAAAATATCCAAAACCACTAGGCCAGTGTTATATATTTTGTTCAGTTGAGTTCTTACAATATTTTAAATGTTTGGATGTGTGCTGTGTTTGCGTGTGTTGTTCATTTCATTATCAATCGCTCCAGCAGCCGTGCTCAGCTCCTCAACACTCGCTCCTGCTTTGCTTCACTACAGTAACGTTAATAACCGCATCCATCAACATGATTTCTGCCCGAGTCCTATCCCGAATCTTCTCCTCCGACTGTGAGGTGAAACGTCCCAAGATTCTGCGCTCAAACCTGCCGTCATCAAACTACACCTTTGTTTTGAACAGGCGACCTTTAGCGGAAGGAAAAATTACATAGTGCGCATTTAATTGAACATATGTGGTTTGCGCTTACTTTATTGCTCAAATAATTGTCTTACATTTTAAGTCAGGAAAATACTTAGTATTTTTGTCTTGTTTCTAGTCAAAATTTCTAAAAATTCTTCCATTAAGAAACATTTACTAGACAAGTAAAAATCATTGTCATGTTTTGGGAAAAAATAACTCAAAATTAATAGCTTTTGCTTAAAATAAGCTAAATAATCTGCCAGTGGGGTCAGTAAAATAATCTCAAAACAACAATATTTTTCTTACCCCACTGGCAGGTAATTTAGCTTATTTTAAGCAAAAACGCTAGTAAATACTTCTTGTTTTAATTTCTTTTAGATGTTTGGACTAGAAACAAGACAAAAATACTAAGTAGGAAAAGCATTATTTTTGCTTTGCACAGCTCCTTTTGAAAAGAATAATCTTCCTCTGTCTTTGAGCTCTATTACCCCCTTAATCGCTATCTTTATTTTCTTATCTTATAGCTAGTGTATGTTTTTGATTCAATTATTTAATATTTTTGAGAACTTGAAGATATGTTGTTATTAATTGGTCTCATGTTGATGCTACTGATGTCCCTGACTACTGAAGTAAAGGGCTGATTGAGATGCGTGCACACACACACACACATACACACACACACACACACACACACACACACACACACACACACACACACACACACACACACACACACTTCCCCTAGGGGAAATCCCCGCTGCCTTTTTGAAGATCAACTTCGTGAAGTGGGTGAGGGAAGTTTATTTGGACAGACCCTCGGCCCATTGATTTTGTCAGAAGGAGCAAGTCTACTCAATATGTACACTTCAGACAGATCCATAGACAATGCAACACCATTGCGATGTCACAGCAGGTCGTGCCTAATTTACCCCCACCCCACACAACTCGAGTGGATGATGTTGGATGATTAAAAAAACCCATATATTTAACCTTGCAGCTACCTTAATCTGAGTGATTTATACACAGTTATAATTTATTGTATTCACTCTAAAAAATGCTGGGTTGTTTTAACCCAATGTTGGGTCAAATATGGACAAACCCAGCAATTGGGTTGTTTAAACCCTGCAGTTGGGTTAAATATTTGCTTAAGACAACCCAATCGCTGGGTTAAAACAACCCAATTGCTGGGTTAGCCCATATTTGACCCAACATTGGGTTGTTTTTTTACCCAGATTTTTTTTGTTGAGTTATCTTTGTTTGTGTATTATTTTTTATTTCCCCTCACTGCTCAATCATGCACACAGGCCCATAGAATGGTGCATGATGCAATTTTATGTGGGAAAAAAACTGTAAATAATAAATCAGCTCCATTGCAGATTTCAAGTGCATGATCAACGGCTTTGGGCGGTCCATTGAAGAGCTTATTATCACCACAAATCTTTTTCTCTATAATAAATTAGTTGAGCCTCAGAATGTGCAGATTAAGTGCAAAATAAATGCTGACAGGTGAAATAACTCTAGGTTAAGGTCCACCCCTTAGATCAACAGAGGCGGAGCAGGACTAGGAGCCTCCAAATACACACACACTGCAAAAAATGCTTTTCTTACTTAGTATTTTTGTCTTGTTTCTAGTCCAAACATCTCAAAATTCTTAAAACAAGAAGTATTTACAAGACAAACAAAAGTAATTGTCTTGTTTTGGGAAAAAATAACTCAAAATTAGGAGAGTTTTTGCTTAAAATAAGCTAAATAATCTGCCAGTAAAATAACAACATTATTTTACTTACCCACTGGCAGATTATTTAGCTTATTTTAAGCAAAAACTCTCCTAATTTTGAGTTATTTTCCCCCAAAACAAGACAGTAATTTTTACTTGTCTAGTAATTTTTTCTTAATGTAAGAATTTGTAGATATTTTGACTAGAAAGAAGACAAAAATACTAAGTAAGAAAAGCATTTTTTGCAGTGTAGTTGTGGGCTTTGCACTTGAACACTTGTCTACTTACATGATCTATTTCCTGCATTTAGGCCAAGTGTCAAGTGTGTCCCCATAATGCAACATAATGAAAATCTAAATATATTTAGATTTTCATTATGTTGCATTTTAAAATAGACTTTTAAATGCCTGCTCAGTAGTCACTATAACAGACGACGCAATTTAGTACCTTTTCCTAGTGTTAAGAAAATAGTAATATCATAAAGAACCCATTGTGACGTAGAAAGGTTGTATGGATGTTAAAGTTTCTTTTAGTTTTAGAGTGTTGGAGGTAATTTGAGGCATTTTTAATGACAAAAACATGGGTGTCTAATCCTGTTCCTAGAGATTTACCTTCCTGAAAAGTTCTGCTCCAGCCCAGATCCAGCCAGTTAAGATCTCCAGGAGCTCTTGATCATTAAAGACAGGTATGTTGGAGTGGTGTCAGTAGATCCTCATGAACAGGATTGGGCACCCCTGAAATAAAACATAATTAGGGAACCAAATGACCAGCCAAGGACCAGAATCACCCGTCTCGATCGATATGCATCGTATATCGATATGTAATATATCGTATTAGTACGAGTGTGGAGTGTGCAGTGTCGTGCAGTGTAGGCCTACATGACACGCTCTTGGGTAGGACGAGGGGTGGAGTGGGTAGTTCGTCCGTATAATACGCCAGAATGGAGCACATTTTGTTTTCCGTGGGAAGTACATTCCACTCGTACTATTCATACGCGTTTTCGTGAGATCTGCCTGGACCATCCTGTCAGTCGAACTTGTTGTCGACCCCCAGCGGCGAGGCGATTCACGCTCACAGCCGCATGTAAACATGTCAGTGAAGACACAGTTCACAATTTTGTAATGGACTTATATAAGGCTAAAGTAACCCGTGAGGGAACCACCATGAAAACACTCAAAACAACAAACCAAAATGAGACGCCATCACTCAGCTGAACATGCTCAGTTTGAAGAAGCTAAAAGGGGAGAGCGGCTAAAGTTAGCCAGAGCGAAGATCTAGCCACATCTTTCCTGGCATGAGCAGCGAAGAGTATGTGACCAGATTTCTGAAATGGAAACGGGACATTTCCTACAGTCAAAATATCATTGAAACCTCACTTGTTGTCATCTATTTAAAAAAATAAAAAATAAAAATAAAGGTTTTTGCTTTTAAATAGGAGTCACTGTATACTTTGGCCACTGTTGTTGATCCCAGGTTATATTAATTGCTAACTAAAAATGATTACGATAACCAATATATCATACACTGTAAAATAAAAATAAAAATCAGGTCTCCAATTGAAAATGTTATTGACTGATCAAATCTTAATTTTTCAGGTAGCCAAACTGAACTTCAGTGAATTAAATTGCATCAAGTCACAGAAATTCAATTTGGCCAACTGAAACATTTAGATGTGATCAGTCACTAGAACATCTTCAATTGGAGACCTGCATTTTTTTTTTACAGTGTAGCCTGATCGGGTCCCCAAAGTCTGAGTTTTATTTTTTGCTCTTTGGCTACTTCAGAAGGTTAAAAAAAACATTATCATAGCTGCACTTTTATGAATGAGTCACAGGGCAACTCAAACACCTCTCATTGAGAGGTAACACAAAACAAGGGTAATCCAAACAGAAGAGATCTTCTAAAACATCCGTCAGGAAATATAAACCCAGGAGTCCACAAAAAAATAACAAAATTCAATCCAAAAAGAAAACAGAAGGCAGGACACATCTCAAACCCAAAGAATTATAACAAGGCTTATGCCAATATCAGGACTGCACAAGACCAAAGTGAGGCAGTGAGGATTTACATAGAGTTTATCATTAGGAGTGATTCAACACAGGTGAGCTTTACATCCATTTAACACAGGAGACGTGATCTGAAGTAGAAATAACGCCATCTAATGGTGAAATCAAGGAGCCTCAGACAAAAACATTACAATACTTCTACTTACTAATATAGTGAAGCCTAGACTAGGGTATAAAACAAATTAGATGAACGTAGCTATAGCAAAAAATAGTATTGTAGTTTCATTTAATCATAATTTCCCATCTTATTTACAACACCTGTCTGCATTAACGCATGCAAAATTCAGCAACATACCTTGTCCAGCTTCATCTTTTGAATATGTTCCCCTGAAACCCCTCGATTTGAAGAAACATCAAACAATCCATGTTGAAGTTGTTTTACCAAATAACATTCGGCTTGTGCTTAATTTAAAAATCAATTTTACGTTTACGTTCATTTTTACGACATAAGATCTCGTTATTACGAGAAAAGATGTGTTTTTTACGACATAACATCTCGATATTACGACATAATTGAGTTGAAAAAAATAATATGCTTGGCAGCAATGCGCCACCGTAGCTAGTGCTTTATGTTTTTCTAGCTACATTTGAAACACAATCATTTGACCTTTGTCTTTGTTTATGCAAAAGGTACTAGATTCGCTACTTTTCAGCAGAAGCTTAAAGGCTAACGTGAAACATTCACTTTTCACCGGACATGCACTTGAGGAACCTGTTGCAGAAGCATCCTTAACGAAACAAAAATATATTGCAGTATATTGGAAAACATCATGTAATACATTAGGCAATATATTCACATATATGGGATTTAATATTTATATTCTCCAACATATATCAATACATGAAAGCGGCAATCATTTGTATATTTTGCATACAGGAATATATAATATATTGAATATAAAACCATCAATATATTATTCCATGTATTTACAATATATTATAATATATCTCAAGTAATATATTGGTAAATATATGTTCCTTTCGTAAGGGCATGCAGCAAGAAGTCATGTAGTTGATTTCAGTACATGATGAAATAGCTCCTGGAGGTGGAAATGCTACATTTAATGACTGTATTTGCATAGTTTTAAGGCTAGGTTTAGGGTTGGGCTAAGTGTAGACCTTAAATAAAACACAATCTGATTAGTAGCAAATGTATTTATTTCTATTTTATCGTGAGATTTTGCCTCACTTCCAAGAGTTGCTGTACCGCTTCTAGTCACAACCCTTGACTAGCTGGTTCAAGCAGGAACAGAAACCATTTCAGCCGATAGAGGGCAGAGTTTATCACATTTTACATCAACAAAACAAGAACATTGAATGAACAAACCACATCTGAAACTCTTTTCATTCGTTGTATTAACCACATATTCATAAATTATTTATTAAAAACAATTAAGTAATTCCTGTATAAACCTCATTATCTGTAATATTCCGAATTTTTAATGCAGAAAATAACATTAGTCAAATTTTAAGTTGTGTATTCAACATAAGAAGGGAAAATGTTGGAAAATCAGCATACATGTTTCAAATAGTCCTTCAGTATTTTGGGAATGTCCAGACAATCTATGGAGCACATTTTGTTTTCCGTGGGAAGAAACTTCCATAAAGCAAGACGAGCCTGAGACATCAGTGTTTTTGGACAAACTGTGTATAGAGAGGATTTGATGTTACAATCACATAGGAATAAATGACAGAATTAAAGCAGAGCATACTTTATATTTCTACATCTCTGCTTCCCAAACTCCGGTCCTGTGGACCAGCCGCAGTACATCAATGAGGATGCCTTTAAAAATCAATCAGATGAAGGTATCTCAGGACACAGGAAGCGAAGGATGCATCCTCCAAAGGCATCATTTAAAAAAAAAAAATTAGGACGCAGCGCTTTCCTACAGCTGATGATCAGATGCAGGAGTGTTAAATGGGTCCAGGACCGGAGTGGAGAACCATTGATCTAAACTGTGGGCTATACTGACATTTGGGCTGGATTACTGAAAAACACAAATACTGTACAAAGCATGTGAATATTTAATGAGACAAGCACCGCTCAGTTTATTATTGGTTGTTTGTTTGTTGCTAAACAATTTGCCGTCATATTCCATCATTGCATCATTATGCCAAGTGAAGCTTTGGCCACACACACACACACACACACACATGTTGGTCTATGTGGTTTACAGGGACTCTCCATAGGCGTAATGGTTTTTATACTGTAAAAACCGTATTTTCTATCCCCTTACACTGCCCCTGCCCCTAAACCTACCCATCACAGGAAACATTCTGCATTTTTACTTTCTCAAAAAACATCATTTAGTATGTTTTTAAGGCCATTTGAATTATGAGGACATTTGATATGTCCTCATAAACCACATTTATAGAGTAATACCAGTGTAATACCCATGTAGTTATACAAATTTGTGTCCTCATAAACCACATAAACAGGCTCACACCCACACACACACACACACACACACACACACACACACACACACACACACACACACACACACACACACACACACACACACACACACACACAGTCGTGTTTCCATGTTTTATGGGGACTTTCCATAGACGTAATGAATTTCATACTGTACGAACTGTATATCCTATCCCAGGGCTCTCAAGTTTTGAACTGAGTTCAGAGTGAGATTTCGGCCGTGGGTTTGGCTGGGTACGGGGGTCTGATATGAAAAATGACAAATTCGTACAAATAAAATAAATATGTATTTAATTAGTGTGTTTGTGAGAGAGAGAGAGAGAGAGAGAGAGAGAGAGAGAGAGAGAGAGAGAGAGAGAGAGAGAGAGAGAGAATGGTTAGTGTTGTTTATTGGTGTTGGTAGCAGGTTTTTGAGGCCTTCAGCCCAGAGGTTGGTGGCACCTTAACATGAGCACGGTCGCGCTGAAGTGAGCTGTGGTTTACAACAGAGATTATTTTACTCTCAAATAATCTTAGACAAGCTGCCTATGATTATTGTTTGCTATATCAGTATGGTTGTATGTTTTCCTCTCTTTATGACAGTGGAAACAACTCCCACACCAATACCCCATCATTTTTTAGCCATACAGATAGGCTAAGTACAAGACATAATTATAAACTGTCTACTTTTATTTGTGTACACTCAAAATACCAACAAAGGCTCTGGATTCAGGGAACGGAGCACCCAACTCCAAACAGTCTTTATTTCAAATATGTATTTTGTTTATTAAAAGCAAAGTTTTTAATTTCAAAAGCATTTCTGAATTCAGTTAAAATAACAAAATGTAAAAAAATTTAATTAATGCTTGAATAACACCTATGTCTCCTTTCCATTAAAAATAATGGCTAGTGCGGTGATGTGGCATAATTTTTGGAATTGCTTGAACATGTTAAACACATCTAATTATTTCTGTAATACATTTTAATTTTAATTTTGCAACTTATATAAAGTATTAGCCTACAATATACAATTTATGTTTAAATTTTATGTTAAAACTAGTGTAGGAAATAGCAAATGTAAATTATATTATTCAATTTGAATTATTATTTTGCTCCAAATGTTGCACACATGGCATGGAAAATGTAAATGTAAATTTTGAAATGCATTGCAAATTTTATATCGCTACACTTCAGCTTCCATAAATAGGGGTGAGCACGAATATATTTGATCTGTAATTAATGTTCGAAAAATAAAAATAGGCCTAATATTGAAATTCTACTATATTGCTTCGCTGGCCGCAAATGCAGTGAATCTATGATAAATCCCTCTAAATCTCGCAGTTTTAACTAAATCCACTGGGTGGTGCTGTGGAGCGTGTTAATAACTCGACTGTATTTGATCACTAGTGTCGTCTGCCTCGTGATGTAATTGGAATTATTACTTAAATAAAAATGATCTTACAAAATGGAGTTACTTTTAATAAATTAATTAATGAAAGTGAGTTTTAAAAAAAATCCCATCCAAACACCAGTGGAATGAGGACAGCTGTCCATCACCGCATTCACGAGTGCAGAAGAGCACAGATGTTCACTGAGTGAGAGCGCAATAACGTACAGCAAAATGCATTTCATGCAAATCATGATTGAGACAAGGCTTCCTTTAAGTTTTGTTGAGGGATTAAGAACAGAAAACAAAGTGCTGTCAGAAACTTAACTTGACACCGTTATCTTTGTGTCTCTGCGTCTGTCATCGGGGTTTGTAGTTGCCAACTAACGGTACTTCAGCGAGCATTTGATTCAGTGAGCGAGGCCGTGGCGTGAATCACAGAATGTGACGTTGGAATCAGAACGTAAACGTTATTGGGTGGAGGGAATATCTATATCTTACCCAGATACAGCAAATCTATTTTATGATTGGCTGTTCGGTCTCTATTTTTATTAGATTAACTGGTGAGTGGCAGGGCCGTCAGAACTCTATGGGGAACTCGCTTGACTCCTCTAATAGCGCGCGTATTACCCTGGCGATTTCTCTGCGTGAGAAATACAAGGTGTGGCGTGTGAGCGTGTGAATGGGTTGAAATGCGTGTGTCTCACGCCCAGTGCGTGAGACTTGAGAGCCCTGCTATCCCCCTACACTGCCCCTGCCCCTAAACCTACCCATCACAGGAAACATTCTGCATTTTTACTTTCTCAAAAAAACTCCTTCTGTGTGATTTATAAGATGTTTTCCTCATGGGGACCTAAAAATGTCCCCACAAGGACAAGAATTTCGGATATTGCCATCTTTGTGGGGACATTTTGTCCCCATAACGTAGGGATTACCAGGTAACACACACACACACACACACACACACACACACACACACTTTTTTAATACAAAGTTACGCCACTGATTAAAGACTTACCTCTCTCTTTCAGCAGAAGAATTACCGCTTCATTTTGTCTAGGTGTTTTGTCAGCGACTAAAGTGGGCAGATAGACGTTTGCTCCAAAGTCTATGAGCAGCTGAATGTACTCTAGCCCACAGCCGTATCTCAGACACATCTCCAGAACAGTTTTCGGCTGCTTGATCCTGGTCAGCATCTTTTCCTCAGTGCAGTTGTAGTCTGGGTTCGCTCCGTACTGCAGTAACAGTTTGAAGCAATCCAGATGACCATAAACTGCTGAAATGTAGAGCGGTCCTCGGCATGTTGTGGCGTTTGAGGCCCAATCCGGCATTTTGGGTTTGACGTCTACATCGGCACCATTTCGCAGAAGCTCGCTCAGGATGTCCTGATCGCCCTCTCGGGCCGCAGTGAGCACAGGGGAGCAGTTGTTATGCAGGCTACCATTAGGGTTTGCACCGGCTGCTAGTAAAGCAACAACACAATCTAGGTGTTTGGCAGCGACGGCTGTGAAAAGTGGAGTCTGAGCTTTGACATCCAGGCTGTCCACCTCAGCCCCGTGGGCCAGGAGGACCTCTAAACACCGCAGATGGCCCTGAGACGCAGCAGTTCGCAGCGGAGTAACCGGGATGCCCCAGCCACTGCGATGGTTGATGCATCTCCTGTACTTTTCCTGAGACAGGAGATCAGCAAGGAGTTTGTCCTCATCTTTATAGACAGCTTGATTCAGTTCCTGGCAACAGTTGGTGTCTTCCTCCTCCTCCTCTTTGGGTTGAAGAAGAGAGAAGATCTTCGAGATGTCCATCAGACTCATGCTGGTGGACTTATCCAAAAGCATTCTTCAGCAAGACTGCTCAAGTCTCCACACGAGCAGACAGACGGCAGGAAAGAAAGAAAGAATTAAAATTACTCTCAAACTCCACAACATAAAAAAAGAGCAAAATGTTTTTTTACATTTCCAGATGCACTATATTTTGTTTAGTTGAGTTCTTACAATATTGCAAATGTTTCCAACTTCACTGTAAAAAAAACCACACTGTAAACCCTAATGTTGTCTTTACTTAAACAAATCAAGTAAACTTGACTAAATATTACTAGTTTAGTCTAAAAACTCAGACATATAAGTTAGTATAACTTATTAACCAACAAAATACATAAACTTAAGATTTCAAGTTGAATGAACTCAAAATCATAAGTAATTAAAATAGCTCACTCTGGTCTTGCTTTGATGTGATTGCCCATGCCAGGAGTTCTGTCTAGCAACAAGAGAACTAATTCACTGATTGGAGGACATTTACAAAAGGCGGTCCTTTTCGCCTCATCTGTTGCTTGTTGCTGATCCAAATTAAGATGGAGACTTTTTCATTGTGTGCAATCTTAAATTCGGCAAGTAAAAATGTGTAAGTTACTAAACCTAACAATAATAAGTGAACTAACTTATAACCAGATTGACTTTATTTCTGTTTTAATGAAAATAATAGTTTGGTTGGAAGTCACCATGATGGGGATAAGTGTTTGCTTTAGTTGGGCTCTTGACCCTTGATTATGTGATATTAGTGTTTCTCTGGCTGCTTTGTGTTTGTGAGACACCTATGTGAAGTAACAAAAAGCCAAGAGAAAATATCATCAAGTGGTGTTGTTTATTCATTGATGATAATAATAACATCATCATGTATCGGCAGAATCCCTGATCTTGTGCAGAGTCCAATGCTTTGTATGTCAAAGCAGTTATTAATAGTTTTGAAATTTTA
Source organism: Pseudorasbora parva (assembly GCF_024679245.1). Classification (NCBI taxonomy): domain Eukaryota; kingdom Metazoa; phylum Chordata; class Actinopteri; order Cypriniformes; family Gobionidae; genus Pseudorasbora; species Pseudorasbora parva. The sequence continues at coordinate 5,366,614 of NC_090182.1, read as the reverse complement.
ATAATACTAGAATCTTCACTATTGTGCTAATATATATATATATATATATATATATATATATATATATATATATATATATATATTTTTTTTTTTTTTTATGTGCACAAAATGTTGAAATCTATGGCATTAGCTAGACACATACACACATCACTAATCTGCGTATGAATCTCTACAATGGTGACAAAAATCTTTTTACAATAATGACAAAATTCTGATAAACAGATCATAAAACAAGCTACAAAAACATCAGAACAAAACAACAAAAGTAACAGGAAATAGTAAAAATTCAAAGAAAAGTTAGACGCATAATTTATTCATGCTGCAATGCATGTTGGGACCAATGGGGAAGTTTTGATTGGTTGTACCCAGCATGGTGTACTGAACTTCTGGTTTACCCAGTTTGGTGAACTTAACAATTTAAGTACAGTGAACGTGAGCACCAAGTTAAGTAAACTTAAATATACAAGTTTTAGGAGACTCCTTTACTCAATTGAACTGAGGGAATCACTTTCCTCAAATCATTTGAGTATTCTCAACTTATTAGGGTTTACTGTGGGTGGCAGTGGCTCAGTGGTTCATGTAGGTTGTCTACAAACCAGAAGGTTGGTGGTTCAATCCCCGGTTCCACCTGACCAAGTGTCGAAGTGTCCATGAGCAAGACACCTAACCCCAGCTGCTCCCGACGAGCTGGATGGCGCCTTACATGGCTGACATCGCCGTCGGTGTATGAATGGGTGAATGTGAGGCAAAAATGTAAAGCGCTTTGGATAAAAGCGCTATATAAATGCAGTCCATTTACCATTTACCATTTACAGTGCGGAGACCTGCACTGTAAACCCTAATAAGTTGAGAATACTCAAATGATACAGCATTCTTTAGCAAACTGCTCAAGTCTTCACACGAGCAGACAGACGGCAGGAAAGAAAGAAAGAGTTAAAATTACTCTCAACACTGTAAACCCTAATGTTGTCTTTACTTAAACAAATCAAGTAATCTTGACTAAATATTAAAAGTTTAGTCCAAAAACTCAAAAATATAAGTTAGTATAACTTATTAACCAACAAAATACATAAACTTAAGATTAATAGAATAACTAATTAAAATAGCTCACTCTGGTCTTGCGTTGATGTGATTGGCCATGCAAGGAGTTCTGTCTGGCAACAAGAACTAATTCACTGATTGGAGGACATTTACAAAAGGCGGGCCTTTTCTGTTGCGGATTCAAATTAAGATGGAGACTTTTCATTGTGTGCAATCTTAAAATCGGTAAGGGAAAATGTGTAAGTTACTAAACATAATAATAATATGTGAACTATAATATGTCTGCACAAATCATGAAAATGACTGTAAATGACAGTTACATGTATCGGTATCATGTTATACAAGCATATGCTGTAGTAAATATCTCAACAACAACAAAAAATGCAATGTGTATGGAATTGGGTTTGAGTATAATACTTAGTTTTGATGTGGGAACCGGCTTTTAAATGGCAGATTATAGCCCAACAATCATGAAGTACACTAAACTAGTTCAACTTTTCAGGAGATCATAATTCCTAAATATTTGATCTGACATTAATGAAAGAAACACTCGTCCTGAAAACAGTGGAATTAAATAATAAAATATACCTTTCAGTTCAGATCTACATTCATAATGTGTGGCTTTGTTATAGATGATGTTGATTATACACTGTAAAAAAAATCTAAATAATAAGTTACAAAATTTTGAGTTCATACAATGAGCTTGTTTGAGAACTGACAACCTTTATTCAAATATTTTTACAAGATTTTGTAAGCATATTGGGTAATTGTGTGTGTTTTATTTGTGATGACGCAGCCAAATTGTGCTATTTTCATGATTTACCACCTTTTTTATGTGGTTCAGATACAATAAAATTTTGAGCTTCTATTTAATAAAACAATTTCTTTCATTGTATCAACTCAAATTTTAAGGCAACCAGGTTACTTACTTTTTTAAGTTTAACCAAAAATATTTTTTTACAGAAGTTATGATATGATGGGTTTTCATTTGGTGCATTGAATCGACAAAACATATCCTAATTTGAGACTTTGCACTGTAAAAAATTATATGTTACATAAGTTATGACAACATATGTTTTACATTGTTTTAACTCATTAAAATAAGTTAAGAAATGTTAAACTTTTTTGTATTAGTTATACAACTACATTTTAAGTCAGTTTAACATAATTTAAATTGAAATAACTTAAACATCCAAGTCGATTGTACTGCAAAAGTTCAAAACTTGCCTTTTTTTACAGTGTAGGTGTTGAAAATCATTACTACACTGTAAAAAAGTTGTTTTTTGTTGGTTTAACTTAAAAAAGTAAGTAACCTGGTTGCCTTAAAAATTTGAGTTGACACAATAAAGGAAATGTGTTTAATAAATAGAAACTCAAAATATTATTTTATCTGAACCACATAAAAAATGTGATAAATCATGAAAATAGCACTATTTGGCTGCGTCATCAAAAATAAAACACACACAATTACCCAATATGCTTACAAAATCTTTTAATAATATTTTAATAAAGGTTGTCGAATCTCAAAAAATGTTCATTGTATGAACTCAAAATTTTAATGCAACCAGGCAACGTTTTTTCTAAATAATTTTTTACAGTGTAGAGAAAACAAAGCATTTGTGTAATTGTACATTTTGACTCAAAAACATAAAAACACAAATATTTACTGAGATATTGCCCTCTGACAACTTTCTGCTGCGATAACTATATATAGCATCTATATATAGTGCCACCCATGAACAGAAATCTCCAAAATAAACATTTTATTCCAATATAAGTCATGCCGCTCACTTCAAAAAACAAACTACGCCTATGTAAAAAGTAAAGTCAAATGCCATCATTAGCAAGAGTTAATATTTCAGCAACAGAATAACTGCATTTAGTGTCAGTCCACCAGGAGAAGTTTTGACTGAAGCGTAATGCAGGTTATGAAAGCACTGTTTCTTGTGTAATTGTAGCTTACCTGTACAGCGTGTAGTATCCACAGAGAGAAAAACATGTAAGCTTTGTGGCACTGAGGGTCAGTGTAACACACACACACACACGGATCTGAACAGCCACAGGGGCTAAGTTTAGGCCACAAATGGATCGGACCAAACTTCCATTCTTGGAGGGCCAGAGGATGGAGTTATAATTAGAAAGGTGATAGACCTGTGACAGGCGCAGACAACACGAGCTGTTGGTGTACGTTAGGAATGTCATCTATAAGTCATATATCATCTATAAGTGTGTAATAACCAACAAGGCTGAGCTGAATCTATTAAAGCTGTATCAGTGTGTGTTATTTATAATGGTTGTGTTATAAGGAGGTTTTGTGACTGAGTCGCAGCTGTTGAGCTGTCGGGGGCTGTAGGTGACGTCAGCTGCTGATACCTAACAGACAAAAGCTCTCAAGTTATTTTAGTTTTCTTACTGTTTCCAAGTTCAGATTTCTACTAAACACACTATGAAGAACGATTTACAATACAGATGCACTAATATGCATTATTCATGCTTAACTAATGCACAGATAATCATGAGTTAATGAATGACTCGTGAATAACTAACCCATTTATTAATGATTACTGCATCAGCAACTAATGAAGATTCATCATGATTAATAGATTAAGTAATTATTACATTGCTATTAGTTAAATGTGTCATAATGTATTAATTCCCTTATAACCTTATATTAACTAATAATGTAAATTAACATGTTAATTACCACAACGGGTCAAAGCCATTCATTTCAGCTTCCAGTCGCCTGCTTTAAGTAATGATTAATTACATTCCCTTTTCCCCCCCACACACACGCACGCACACACACACACACACACACACACACACACACGTTTGTTTTTGTGATATATGGGGACATTCCATTGGCGTAATGGTTTTTATACTGTACAAATCGTATTTTCTATCCCCTTATACACTGCACCTGCCCCTAAATATACCTCTCTCACACACACACACACACACACACACACACACACACACACACACACACACACACACACACACACACACACACACACACACACACACACACACACACACACACACACACACACACACACACACACACACACACACACACACACACACACACACACACTCTCACACTCTCACACACACACACACACACACACACACACACACACACTCACACACACACACACACACACACACACACACACACACACACACACACACACACACACACACACACACACACACACACACACACACACACACACACACACACACACACTTTTTTAACCCCTAAACCTTCCAATCACACAAAACACTCTGCATTTTTACTTTCTCAAAAAAACTCCTTCTGTGTGATTTATAAGATGTTTCCTCATGGGGACCAAAAATGGCCCCACAAGGACAAGGATTCATACTGTACATTTGATTTCTGTTCATTTCCTTTTGATTTTTTCCCCTGAGGTTAACTTCAGGGTTTAACGTGAAGAGAGATTCCAGGGCTGCTATTGGATTAGAGGCACAATGGACCACATTAACTAGGAGTAATCCTGGCAAATATTGCAAGTCCTTTCATATGACTGTGACGAGAGCAGACCACCTCAAGAAGACAACATCAGGAGCTCGACAATATAATCAAATGTCTGTGAGTACTGACTATATATATTTTTAATTTCCTATTTAAAATCCTGACCTCATGTAATAAACAACTATGACATTGTTAAAGCAGTACAAGTAATTTATTGGACTATATATACTTTATCTTTTGAAATAATGTTCTTCATTATATTTATGTATAAACGGATGCTGAAGAATATAAGTGACCCTGGAGCTCAAAACCTCGCGCGTCTCACGGGTTTATTTGTGGCGTTAGCCAACACACTGTATGGGCCAAAACTATCGATTTTTCTTTTATGCCAAAAATCTTTAGGATATTAAGAACATGTTCCTTGAGGACATTTTATATATATATATATATATATATATATATATATATATATATATATATATATATATATATATATATATATATATATATATATATATATATATATATATATATATATACACACTCTAAAAAATTCTAAGTAAAAAACAACCCAATGTTGGGTCAAATATGGACTAAAACAGCAGTTGGGTTGTTTAAACCCAGCAGTTGGGTTGTCTTAAGCAAATATTTAACCCAACCACAGGATTAAAACTACCCAATCGCTGGGTTAAAACAACCCAATTGCTGGGTTAAAACAACCCAATTGCTGGGTTAGTCCATATTTGACCCAACATTGGGTTAAAACAACCCAGCATTTTTTAGAGTGTAAATACAATTTTTTTTTTTTTTTTAAATGCTCTAAAAAATGCTGGGTTGTTTTAACCCAATGTTGGGTCAAATATGGACTAACCCAGCAATTGGGTTGTTTTAACCCAGCGATTGGGTTAACTATTTGCTTAAGACAACCCAATCGCTGGGTTAAAACAACCCAACTGCTGGGTTAGTCCATATTTGACCCAACATTGGGTTGTTTTTTAACCAGAATTTTTTAGAGTATATATATATATATGTTGAGGACTTCATTTGGACAACTTTAAAGGAGATTTTCTCAATATTCAGATTCCAGATTTTCAATTAGTTGTATCCCAGTTAAATATTGTCCTATCGAAACAATCCATACAGTAATAAAAAGCTTTCATTTGACATATAAATCTCAATTTCAAAAGATTTACCCTTAAGACCTTAAGGTTTTGTGCTCCAAGGTCACATTTATATATAATTTTATTTTTGGCATGGGATGTGTTGGTTCACAGCTTTTAATTTTCCCACAACCCAGGGTTTCTGTCTAGGGTCCATCATTGTGTTACTTTTGAGGCTATTATCATGTCGATTTATTATGAACCAAATAATGCTACAATCCTAATCACAATATACTCCAGCTGTTGCTGTTGCACACTGCCCTAGATCTTACCCTTAACTTTTTGGGAATAGTCATGAAAATGCTCTATCCAAACTAAAAAGGCTGTAATTCAAGGATTTTTTATATATATTTTTTTATATATTTTATATATAGGAATATAGACTTAAGTTTGGTCTTGAGATTAAGTCTCCAGATTAAGCATTTCAAAATATGAAAGAATGAAAAAGTTATGGAAGTTTAAATTTACTAAACATAAAAAAATACAGTACTAAATGTTTTTTATTTTATATAAAATATACATTTTACAAAACAGTTTTACTCTAAAATTACTATAAAATCAACGACATATGTCCAACCAAGTTGTGTTCTAAATTTGAAGTTTTCACAAAAATTGAAGTCCCCATGAGATTTTGTTTAGGCGCTGTACCAAAAATAGCCACCGGGTGTCATTTAATTTCCATTGATTGTTTTTTTTTTTAAATGCATTTTCCTGTAAATTTCTGTCCAAATATCACTTCCATCATAAAAAAGTCACCAAATATGGAACCTAGAGACTCGACCTTTCCAATGATATGTGTTTTGTCAAGATTAGAAAATATTTTGATTATAAAGTAGTTACAATATATTTCGTAATATGAAATATGCAGTGATGGGAATAACGGCGTTGTAGATAAACGGCGTTACTAACGGCGTTGATATTTTCAGTAACGAGTAATCAAACGAATTACTGTTTCCCCCGTTACAACGCCGTTACCGTTACTGAGAATAAAATGCCGCGTTACTATGATTGAGCTCACTGAAGCGGTTAACATCCGATCAGACGCGCTCTGTCAGCGGACCTGCAGCTGTGTGTGTGTGTGTGTGTGTGAGACATAGCCTACATGCTATGTAGTGCATGTGACCAGCGATCAGGAGTCATAGCGACTTCATGTCCAATGACTTCAATGGTAGCTTTCGCAAACTGGAAGTATAAGCAATACTTTTCCCTTGTTGAGGTGAAAGGTAAGGATGTTTATGTAACGTGCAACTTATGCCCAGGAAGAGTCTCTCCACGTCGGTGAACGCAAAGGCTAACGTGAGCTCCGCTACCGGATTAGACAGAGCCACGACATTATAGCAACCAAAACTAGGTTTTTCTCGTGAGAAAGTGGGCCGCCATACAAACAAGACTTGAGAGCACTTCTTGTTAAACTGTTTACTTTTGTGAGTAAGAAAATACTTCAAGCAGGCTACAGTATGTTTACCAGTTGTGTGACAGTTTTAGAATTTTAATGTGCACTACAAAGAGTCTAGTCTATGTAAATTAGGCTAATATATTTATTATTATTATTATTATTATTATTATTATTTTCTATTTTTGGTATACTTTTCCTAAGGAGCATCATTCATTTTTAGATTTATTTGATGGCCAGTTGGGGTCTGTGCAATAAATATTACAGTTCTAAAGACTATTTTGTTTTATTGTTCCACTATATTACTGATATTTACAATAATGTATTGAATTTGATTGTACAATGTCCATTTCATTCATTTAACATTTGGGGCATCCAAGTTATTTTACATATTTTACAAAAAAATATAAACACACTGTAAAAAAATTGTGGTGGTTTTTGTTGGTTTAACTTAAAAAAGTAAGTAACCTGGTTGCCTTAAAATTTTCAGTTTATTGAAATTAAAAATTTGAGTTGATACAATGAAGGAAATTAGTTTAATAAATAGAAACTCAAAATATTTTTGTATCTGAACCACATAAAAAAATGTGATAAATCATGAAAATAGCACAATTTGGTTGCGTCATCAGAAATAACACACACATTATTACCCAATATGCTTACACAATCTTTTAATAATCTTTTAATAAAGGTTGTCGAATCTCAAAAAATGTTCATTGTATTAACTCAAAATTTTAATTTCAATGAACTCAAAATTTTAAGGCAACCAGGTAACTTTTTTTCTAAATAATGTTTTACAGTGCACTTGTCTGTTCTACTAATTTCAATTGACTTGTGAAAACTGGTTAAAAAAAATCAAAATTATATGACTTCTAGCAACTTTTTTTTTTTTTACAGTAACGCAAAGAGTTACTTTCCCTGGTAACGAGTTACTTTTATTATAGAGTTCAGTTACTAACTCAGTTACTTTTTTGAACAAGTAGTGAGTAGCTATAACTAATTACTTTTTTAAAGTAACGTTCCCAACACTGAAAATATGACCGCCTGTAAAAAATTATATGTTCAATAAGTTATGACAACGTATGTTTTTACATTGTTTTAATAAGTTTATAAGTTAAGAAATGTTAAACTTGTTTTTTATTAGTTATACAATATGTAACTCATTTTTTAAGTCACTTTAACATAATTTAAGTTGAAATAACTTAAACATCCAAGTCGATTGTACCGCAAAAGTTCAAAATTTGCCTTTTTTTTTTACAGTGCGGTAATGCAATGGTCACGCAACGTCTGATTTCAAAATGGGTTTTCACAGAATGAATTTTGGAGTTCGTAAGCTTTCGAATGATACCTAATTTATGATAATTATATGATACGAAAAAAAGGTAATAAAAAAAAAGAGCCCCAAACGTCCCACCTGTGTCTTCTCTGAATACTACAGTGCACTCAGTACACTTTCATACGAATGCCTCCATTTGTTTTGATGTTATGTTTTGGGTTATTAATACTTGTCAATAAATTGTAGTGCAATATTTAATTTACATGCAGTTAACCTTATCCACGGGTACAATGCTTCTAACAGTGCCATATATTATTGTACATAATGTATTTGGTCTTTCAGATAAATGTGCGGGTCACTACCATGGATGCTGAGCTGGAGTTTGCCATTCAGCCCAGTACAACTGGAAAACAACTTTTTGACCAAGTATGTATTTCACATTGAATTTAGACAAAAGTCAATAAATCGACATATAGTCCCCAAAGAGTGAACAATTAGTGACATAATTTCATGTGTCCTCTTGAAGGTGGTGAAAACCATTGGACTCCGAGAGATCTGGTACTTTGGTCTGCAGTATCAGGACAGCAAGGGCTTCTCTACATGGCTGAAGCTCAATAAGCGGGTTAATCTTGATCATTCTTGCAAATTTTACAGGTTTTTTTGTGGCAAACATTGTTCTTTGTCTTTTAACCAGTATTATTAACAGTAATATGTTTCCACTTTGTTTGGTATTTTTTAATCAGCTATATACCAGGGCCCGTATTTATCAAACATCTTAGAATTACTCACAAGAACACTGCTAAGAATTAACTTAAGAGTAAAAAAATTCTTGGCTCACAGCTGCGCTTAAAAGTTAGTTATCAAGCGTCCCAATCATACTTTAAGTAAAGTGTAGGACTAAATCTTAAGTGCTAGTCTTAGAGTGGATTTACGACACTTTGCTGTACCACAAACGGGATTTTGGATGATGTCATAGGCATGAACCAATCACTGAATAGATGTCCTTATTTAAGAATATTCTCAGATAAATTCACATTTAATGGTGAAATTCCTAAGAGGAGTTTATATCCAATACACATTTGACAATAAAGAGTTTTCAAGAGAATACATTATAATATACACATTTTAAATGAAAGATAAACATGTTTTCATCCATGTAATAATTTTAACTGGTGTGCTGTTAAATGACCTGCCTATATATAGCCTAGATTTTTTTAATATATAATCAATCAGCCACCATGGATTCCAAAAGAAAACCGACATGGCAGGAGGAAGAAGCGATCGCTACTGCTTGCTGAATTACTCGAACAGTGTTTTTTTTTTATTTTTTTTTTTTTTTTTTTTTATAAAACCCAACATTAACCAGCGCTGAAAAAGATGATGTCTGCTCTGTCTAAACGATACTGTTTGATTACCTATTTGTCGTCAAACATTTCGAACACATTCTCCCTCTATTTAAAGATTTGCGCACATCTGTCTCCTCAGCGCCATCACCAGCCCCTACTGGCAACTTTTAACCACTTGAGAGACCTCTCGAGCTGTCTTAAATAACTGGGAGAGTAAGAGTGATTCTTAGCTTTAAGAAATTTGATAACTTGATTTTATACTTAAGTTTGAAAGTAGGAGTAAATGTCATGAATTCTCAGCACTTAAGACAAAAATAGCACTTTGAGCAGCTTGATAAATACGGGCCCTGATTATTTCATGTGAAATGCCCACTTTCATTTGAGGTGTATTTAGTGACCACCACATGCTGACTGAGACAATCACAAAGAGACATCGATCAAATGGACAGAATTATTTATTCCCCATAATTATGTACATCGTAAAATATATGTGAGCCACTTTATCATTAGGGCTGAACAACACCTCATAAGTCATGTGCTAAAATACTCTTTAAAGAGCGTTTTTTGTTGTTGTTTTTGTTTGTTTGTTTGTTTTTTACACCAAGGTAGCGCAGCTGCTTTATACTAACAGCATAAAAACTCAAAGTTATACTTAATGGGTTTTTTTATTGCTTGAGTAAAATACAAAAAAAGATGCCTAGGTAGACAATTCCAAAAATTCAAACATAAATATAAAAACAGAAAGAAAGAAAATAGATGATAAGTGATGAAGTGGGTCACATATATTTTACGATGACAAACAAATGTGGAAAAATATTAATGTTAATAATGCTGATTACATCATTCTGTTTGGTTTCATTTTTCTTCTGGAATTTAATTATCTATTAAAGGCATCAATTTCCTGATGAGGTGTGATTTTGAGCCATACATTTTTTACACTTTATATATTATAAATATTATAAGTAATGTACTTTCCAGAAAAATCCTCATGATCCTCATCCATCATGTGTACAATAGACCATACATCTTTATCCAACCAATCATGAAAGAACATAGATTTTTTTATTATGGAGGATACACCTGTTATTCCAAAAAGAACAACTATTTGGGTAAAATTGTGCTTGTATAACAAGTTCTAGTATAACGACAATAATTTACACTCCATTTACATTTATGCATTTAGCAGACGCTTTTATCCAAAACGACTTACAACTCAGGAGTACAGGAAGCGATCCGTCAAGAAGAGGCAAAGAAACGCAAAACGTGCCCCAAATACTAGTGTTGTAGTCAAGACCACCTAAACCGAGACCAAGACAAGACCAAGACTTTGAAGGGCCGAGACCGAGTCAAGACCAAGACAGGCCGAGACTGAGTCAAGACCGAGACCAATGCATGACCCCACACTTATGATAAAATGTGGAATATGCATATGATTGGCACTTCTCTCGTATGTGTCGGTGTGTAAGTGTACCATGAGAGAAGTTTTGATCAAATAATCAGGCATTGCAGCTTTGTGGGAATTAATCTTTTTCCTATATAAGCAAATAACACTTAACTTTTCGTCAATGGGAGGCACTGAAGACGACGTGTCCATATTGTTTACAGTCTATGGTGGAGACAAACACCAAACTGACACTGACAGAGTTTTGTGTTTTGTGAAAAGCGCTCAATCCCATTTTAAAACTCAAAGTTCCCTAAGAATGCTAATCTGGATGAGGTATTAATCTCAGACACAGTCCATTATGTCTTAAATGAATGTGAATAACAGGAGGTGGAATATGTATCATACAGATATGCATTAGTATGCTGCTTAAGCAAATTATTTTATATATGTACATATTTTTCATTTACAAATTGAAAATGTTATTGTGCAGCTTTATTGTGCAACAACAAGGAAAAGAAACCCTGCACTTGCATTTTTTGATTAACTACAGTTTGATTTAAGAAATATCTCACATGTGCAGGGTTTTTCCTGGGTCAAAAATGGTCTTTGGTGGTGGCTGACAGACCTACACACACACACACACACACACACACACACACACACACACACACACACACACACACACACACACACACACACACACACACACACACACACACACACACACACACACACACACACACACACACACACACACACACACACACACACACACCATTTAAAAAAAAAATGCAACGAAACAATCCTTTTTTATTATCTTATGTTTATATCTCCTATTATGTATGATCTCTTATCTTGATGTTTCTTTTGTTCCAACAGGTTGAATTGTTTTGGTATATAATCATAAGTTCATATAATCATTGATAAGCAAGAGTCAGAGCTTTGAAATTGATCTGGGCAGCGAGTGGTAGCCAATGCAGAGAGATGAATAGAGGTGTGACATGAGCCCTTTTGGGCTCATTGAATAAACGACGTGCCGCAGAATTTTGGATCATTTGCAGCGGTTTGATTGCAGAAGATGGAAGTCCAGCCAGAAGCGCATTGCAATAGTCAAGACTAGAGATTACCAGGGCTTGGACAATAAGCTGTGTTACATGCTCCGTAAGGAACGGTCTAATTGATTACTTTTCCATTGTAATCAAAGATGAACCTAGCTGGATGGTAAAATCGTGTTGTATGGTGGGGTTAGCAGGGAAAACAAGCAGCTCAGTCTTTGCTAGATTGAGCTGCAGGTGATGATTTTTCATCCATGCCGAGATGTCCGCCAGACAGCTTGAGATTCGTGCAGCTACTGTGGGATCATCTAATTTCTAAATCACTCCAATTTTTATGGCTCAAAATCACACCTCATCGGGAAATTGATGCCTTTATTAGTTAATTAAATTCCAGAAGAAAAATAAAACCAAACACATTGCTCATTCCTAAGGAAAGTCTGGAGCCACTTTAAGATGAAGAATATGACAGTGAGAATAATCAGATGTAACAGCTAGCATTTCATAGTAATTTAAAATAAATTAAATCTGAAAGAACTATATCTATTCTTTTAATATTAAAACAAGAACAAATTAATTCAATGTACGCTCTTAAACTTAAGGATCCTCTTATTTTTCATTTTAAACTAATTAAAAGCCCTTCTGCATTCTGATCATCTGCTCCATTGATAAGCTTTGCTACAACATAAATGCTTCTGTTCCATTGGGTTGTGCAGTTTTGCCACACAGATTTTGATAACTGGACAGCTAAATAAAACAGGCAGCGAGCCTAAGAAGTAGGGTAATGTGGGTGCAGATGCGAAGGACATTAATATTTCTGAAATAACTAATATTTCTGTGGTACGCGTAGATTGTCGAACCTATGCCTACAGAGAAGAAACCCTGTCAAGGCCTTGCCCCAGAACGTTTTGTGTCAAGGCATTCTTTAATCCTGTTTGTTTGGTGAGAGAAATATTACATATAGATGTAATAAATCAGTTGAACTATAGCAGCGGATGACTGTTATTTTGTTTCATGGATCTGAGAAAGAATTGATGACGGCACAACGATATAAGCTGAGCTGAGGGAAATATAGGCCACTGCAGTTTGTCATGTGGGTTTCCTCCAGGTCTGCTTTCACACACATGAATTTGGGTGAAAAATTGACCCACTTGAATTGGGCCCATTGATGTAAGTGAGTGTGTGAATGTGTGTATGTCTGTGAGTGTTAGCCTTGTGATGGACTGGTTATCAGATTGTGTTAACTGTGCCATAGCATCTATAACACCTCGAGGCTTTCAACAGGACGAAATAACATAAATATCTTTATAACATGAGACTGAAGGGCTGGAGACTGAGCGCACAGCATAATGGACTGATTGATAAATGGTTGGACAGTTGGATTTGGCCAGAGGGTAACACTAGTGCCACCCAGCTTCCATATAATGCAGGACAGCATAATAGACAATGTTTAAAGCTCATTAATACTTTTGCCAAAAGTCACAGTCATAAGGAATTCTGCTTGCCACAGGTGCACTATGCAACTTTCTGTCCATTGGAGGGCGCCTATTCTAAACAAATGCGTAGTTTGGTGACGCCAAGTGTGAGCGCAGCATCTTGGGACATGTGGTCTTCACCTCACAGCCGGTGGGAAATAGGACACGGGCAGAAATCACGTTCATGCATGCGGTTATTAACGTTACTGTAGTGTGAAGCAGAGCAGGACCGAGTGTTGAGGAGCTGAGCATGGCCGCTGGAGCGATTGTTACACACACACACGGCTCGCGAACACCGGGACTTTTATTATGACGGGACGGGACACAGTCACCGGGCGCCCGCACTTTTTCCGGTCATGATTATAAGGTAAAGCAGCTCTGTTTATCATATTAGATACATTTAAGTGTGTTTAAAATGATGTGATAACGTTACTCTGTGCGTTCGCTCGGCGCTGCTGTGACTCTTGTTCACACTGCTAAGAGTAAAGCGCTTCAGCAGAATAAAGCCGAGGGAAACGCAGACATGACGCGATTGACAGGCAACTCCCTCAGACGCTATGCTGACACGTCCCGGTCATTAGTTAAAATAGCAATTTTCTCACAATTTACAAATAGTTGGAAACATTTGGGATATTGTTAATACTCAACTGAACAAAATATATAACACTGGCCTAGAGGTTTTTGGATATTTTACTGCAAAAATACCACATAGTGCACCTTTAAGGTCTGCTTCCTTCAACATATCAAAAGAACTCCAACACCACAGGAGAGTCTCACACTGGGGACTCACAGACTGCAAAAAACTGCAAATCAGATGGTGGGAACCCATCAAGAATTTGAGAAAAAATGTAAATGATGATGACTCACAATCCGCCTCACTCCCTCATATCGGCCACAAGGGCCAACCATCGCTTCTTCATCTTGGACATGGGGGTTACTCTTCTCTCCATCGTCTTGGCCATGGAGGCAGCTTCTCGCTCCCTCATCTTGGCCATGGAGGCAGCTTCTCGCTCCCTCATCTTGGACATGATGGCCACTCTTCTCTCCATCATCTCGGACATGATGGCCACTCTTCTCTCCATCGTCTTGGACATGATGGCCACTTTTCTCTCCATCGTCTTGGACATGATGGCCACTCTTCTCTCCATCGTCTTGGACATGATGGCCACTCTTCTCTCCATCATCTCGGACATGATGGCCACTCTTCTCTCCATCGTCTCGGACATGATGGCCACTCTTCTCTCCATCGTCTCGGACATGATGGCCACTCTTCTCTCCATCGTCTTGGACATGATGGCCACTCTTCTCTCCATCGTCTCGGACATGATGGCCACTTTTCTCTCCATCGTCTTGGACATGATGGCCACTCTTCTCTCCATCGTCTTGGACATGATGGCCACTCTTCTCTCCATCGTCTCGGACATGATGGCCACTCTTCTCTCCATCGTCTCGGACATGATGGCCACTCTTCTCTCCATCGTCTCGGACATGATGGCCACTCTTCTCTCCATCGTCTTGGACATGATGGCCACTCTTCTCTCCATCGTCTCGGACATGATGGCCACTCTTCTCTCCATCATCTTGGACATGATGGCCACTCTTCTCTCCATCGTCTTGGACATGATGGCCACTCTTCTCTCCATCGTCTCGGACATGATGGCCACTCTTCTCTCCATCGTCTCGGACATGATGGCCACTCTTCTCTCCATCGTCTCGGACATGATGGCCACTCTTCTCATGGACATGATGGTCACTCTTCTCTCCATCGTCTTGGACATGATGGTCACTCTTCTCTCCATCGTCTCGGACATGATGGCCACTCTTCTCTCCATCGTCTTGGACATGATGGCCACTCTTCTCTCCATCGTCTTGGACATGATGGCCACTCTTCTCTCCATCGTCTCGGACATGATGGCCACTCTTCTCTCCATCGTCTCGGACATGATGGCCACTCTTCTCTCCATCGTCTCGGACATGATGGCCACTCTTCTCATGGACATGATGGTCACTCTTCTCTCCATCGTCTTGGACATGATGGTCACTCTTCTCTCCATCGTCTCGGACATGATGGCCACTCTTCTCTCCATCGTCTTGGACATGATGGCCACTCTTCTCTCCATCGTCTTGGACATGATGGCCACTCTTCTCTCCATCGTCTCGGACATGATGGCCACTCTTCTCTCCATCGTCTCGGACATGATGGCCACTCTTCTCTCCATCGTCTCGGACATGATGGCCACTCTTCTCTCCATCGTCTCGGACATGATGGCCACTCTTCTCTCCATCATCTTGGACATGATGGCCACTCTTCTCTCCATCGTCTTGGACATGATGGCCACTCTTCTCTCCATCGTCTCGGACATGATGGCCACTCTTCTCTCCATCGTCTTGGACATGATGGCCACTCTTCTCTCCATCGTCTCGGACATGATGGCCACTCTTCTCTCCATCGTCTCGGACATGATGGCCACTCTTCTCATGGACATGATGGTCACTCTTCTCTCCATCGTCTTGGACATGATGGTCACTCTTCTCTCCATCGTCTCGGACATGATGGCCACTCTTCTCTCCATCGTCTTGGACATGATGGCCACTCTTCTCTCCATCATCTTGGACATGATGGCCACTCTTCTCTCCATCGTCTCGAACATGATGGCCACTCTTCTCTCCATCGTCTCGGACATGATGGCCACTCTTCTCTCCATCGTCTCGGACATGATGGCCACTCTTCTCATGGACATGATGGTCACTCTTCTCTCCATCGTCTTGGACATGATGGTCACTCTTCTCTCCATCGTCTCGGACATGATGGCCACTCTTCTCTCCATCGTCTTGGACATGATGGCCACTCTTCTCTCCATCGTCTTGGACATGATGGCCACTCTTCTCTCCATCGTCTCGGACATGATGGCCACTCTTCTCTCCATCGTCTCGGACATGATGGCCACTCTTCTCTCCATCGTCTTGGACATGATGGTCACTCTTCTCTCCATCGTCTTGGACATGATGGCCACCTTCTCTCCATTGTCTTGGACATGATGGTCACTCTTCTCTCCATCGTCTTGGACATGATGGCCACTCTTCTCTCCATCGACTTGGACATGATGGCAACTCTTCTCTCCATCATCTTGGACATGATGGCAACTCTTCTCTCCATCGACTTGGACATGATGGCAACTCTTCTCTCCATCATCTTGGACATGATGGCCACTCTTTTCTCCATGATGGACATGATGGTCACTCTTTTCTCCATCGTCTTGGACATGATGGCCACTCTTCTCTCCATGATGGCCACTCTTCTCTCCATCGTCTTGGACATGATGGCCACTCTTCTCTCCATCGTCTTGGACATGATGGCCACTCTTCTCTCCATGATGGACATGATGGTCACTCTTCTCTCCATCGTCTTGGAGATGATGGTCACTCTTCTCTCCATCGTCATGGACATGATGGCCACTCTTCTCTCCATCGTCTTGGACATGATGGTCACTTTTCTCTCCATCGTCTTGGACATGATGGCCACTCTTCTCTCCATCGTCTTGGACATGATGGCCACTCTTCTCTCCATGATGGACATGATGGCCACTCTTCTCTCCATGATGTACATGATGGCCACTCTTCTCTCCATCGTCTTGGACATGATGGCCACTCTTCTCTCCATCGTCTTGGACATGATGGTCACTCTTCTCTCCATCGTCTTGGACATGATGGTCACACTTCTCTCCATCGTCTTGGACATGATGGCAACTCTTCTCTCCATCGACTTGGACATGATGGCAACTCTTCTCTCCATCTTCTTCGACATGATGGCCACTCTTCTCTCCATGATGGACATGATGGTCACTCTTTTCTCCATCGTCTTGGACATGATGGCCACTCTTCTCTCCATGATGACCACTCTTCTCTCCATCGTCTTGGACATGATGGCCACTCTTCTCTCCATCGTCTTGGACATGATGGCCACTCTTCTCTCCATGATGACCACTCTTCTCTCCATCGTCTTGGACATGATGGCCACTCTTCTCTCCATCGTCTTGGACATGATGGCCACTCTTCTCTCCATGATGGACATGATGGTCACTCTTCTCTCCATCGTCTTGGAAATGATGGCCACTCTTCTCTCCATCGTCATGGACATGATGGCCACTCTTCTCTCCATCGTCTTGGACATGATGGCCACTCTTCTCTCCATCGTCTTGGACATGATGGCCACTCTTCTCTCCATCGTCTTGGACATGATGGCCACTCTTCTCTCCATCGTCATGGACATGATGGCCACTCTTCTCTCCATCGTCTTGGACATGATGGCCACTCTTCTCTCCATGATGGACATGATGGCCACTCTTCTCTTCATGATGGACATGATGGCCACTCTTCTCTCCATGATGGACATGATGGCCACTCTTCTCTCCATCGTCTTGGACATGATGGCCACTCTTCTCTCCATCGTCTTGGACATGATGTCCACTCTTCTCTCCATAGTCTTGGATATGATGGCCACTCTTCTCTCCATAGTCTTGGACATGATGGCCACTCTTCTCTCCATCGTCTTGGACATGATGGCCACTCTTCTCTCCATCGTCTTGGACATGATGGCCACTCTTCTCTCCATAGTCTTGGATATGATGGCCACTCTTCTCTCCATCGTCTTGGACATAATGGGCACTCTTCTCTTCTCTCCATCGTCTTGGACATGATGGCCACTCTGCTCTCCATCGTCTTGGATATGATGGCCACTCTTCTCTCCATCGTCATGGACATGATGGCCACTCTTCTCTCCATCGTCTTGGACATGATGGCCACTCTTCTTTCCATCGTCTTGGCCACAGAGGCTGTCTTTCGCGCTTTCATCTCAGTCACTGAGGCCTCTTCTCACTCCCTTATATCGGCCACAGAGGCTGTTCCTAGCTTCCTTGTATCAGCCTCCCTAGTTCATGTTAACTAATGCATTAACTAATTGTGCTGTTAATTTGAATAGATGCATTAATATTTGTGTGAGTTAACATTAACAAAGATAAACTAATGTTGAACAGAGGTGTTGTTCATGGTTAGTTCATGTTAACCAATGCATTAACTAATGTTAACTATACAACCTTATCATAAAGTGTTACCTCTATTGCTTTGAGAACTGAAAACTTTTGACTTGCACAGTCATATTGTTTGTATGTGAGCAGATTTGGCCAATAAAACTGGCCAAATCCACGTTTAATGCCATTTTATAGCATTACACGAAAGTATAGAAATACATCAAACAAATACATTTGTTTTTATATGTTAGGTGACTGCTCAAGATGTCAGAAAAGAAACCCCATTACTGGTTAAATTTCGAGCAAAGTTCTTCCCTGAGGATGTGGCTGAAGAGCTGATTCAGGAAGCTACACAACGCCTGTTTTTCCTCCAGGTGAAAGAGGGAATATTGAATGATGATATTTACTGTCCACCTGAGACGGCTGTTCTTCTGGCCTCATACGCTGTGCAGATGAAATACAGTGACTTCAGTACAGAATATCACAAGCCTGGATATTTGTGCAGAGACAAATTGCTGCCACAAAGGTGCTTTATTCCTTTAAGAGCTTGACACCAACTTTGTTCTATTGTTTTAACACCAAGATCACTTCATAATACTTTATTATGTTTTGAAAGCTGCTTTAATACACTAATACCTTCTTCTAGAGTTCTTGAACAACATAAACTGACAAAAGAGCAGTGGGAAGAACGAATTCAGGTGTGGCACGAGCAACACAAGGGCATGATCAGGTAGATCAATATGCCCTATTTACAAAATTAATATCTTCATAACTATGTCCTGAACCTAACACGTGTTATTTGAGTATGATCAATACAGCTTTATCTCCACAGAGAGGATGCAATGATAGAATACTTGAAGATTTCTCAGGATCTGGAGATGTATGGAGTGAACTATTTCAGCATCAAAAACAAAAAAGGATCGGAGTTGTGGTTGGGTGTTGATGCATTGGGACTCAACATATATGAACGTTCAGACAAGTATACCATCTATATTTTTTATTTTTAACCCTTGTGATTTATTTAAAATTCTTTAGCAATGGACTGTGCCATGTCAATATCGCTTTTTTTTTTTTAACAGGCTGACACCTAAGATTGGATTTCCTTGGAGTGAGATACGGAACATTTCTTTCAATGACAAGAAATTTGTCATTAAGCCCATAGACAAAAAGTCACCGGTAACTTAAAATAATAAACTTAACCCCAAATGTATTTCTTAATGAAGTGATTTATTCTTTCATTCACTCATTTTTGGAGATGTTGAAGATTTCGGTTGTCTTACACCCGTTGTATTACGCATGTCTGAAATGTTATGACACGTCCTCTGCTCCAACCACAGGACTTTGTGTTCTACGCACCTCGTCTGCGCATTAACAAGCGTATTTTGGCTCTGTGCATGGGAAACCATGATCTTTACATGAGACGACGCAAACCAGACACCATTGAGGTGCAGCAGATGAAAGCACAGGCCAAAGAGGAGAAGAACAAGAGACAACAAGAGAGGTAAGAACATTAATAACAAACATCTCTGACAGCAGAGAACATACAATACTATTTTTATGGTACCAAAAACACAATCACTATCTAGTGCTGAAAGGAGATGCTGTCTTTCATGCAAGTTTGCTAATTATATATATGTTTTCAATGAAAATAAATCAATATCACAGTAGCTCTGTTGAAAAACTTAGTGAGCTGATTAGCTACAGTGGATATACAAAGTCTACACACACCTGTTAAAGCTGTTTTTTGTCATATAAAACAAATTAAACAGTCAAATAATATCAGATGTTTTGCATGCTTAATGTAATTAAACCCATGTAATGCCACTGAAAACCAAAATGACATATCTAAGATAAATAAATAAATAAATAAATGAACAAATAAAGAAAGAAAGAAAGAAAGAAAGAAAGAAAGAAAGAAAGAAAGAAAGAAAGAAAGAAAGAAAGAAAGAAAGAAAGAAAGAAATAGTAGTTTATCATCTTAACTTAACAAATTAAACAGTCAAATAATATCAGATGTTTTGCATGTTTAATGTAATTAAACCCATGTAATGCCACTGAAAACCAAAATGACATATCTAAGATAAATAAATAAATAAATAAATGAACAAATAAATAAATAAATAAAGAAAGAAAGAAAGAAAGAAAGAAAGAAAGAAAGAAAGAAAGAAAGAAAGAAAGAAAGAAAGAAAGAAATAGTAGTTTATCATCTTAACTTAACAAATTAAACAGTCAAATAATATCAGATGTTTTGCATGTTTAATGTAATTAAACCCATGTAATGCCACTGAAAACCAAAATGACATATCTAAGATAAATAAATAAATAAATAAATAAATAAATAAATAGTAGTTTATCATCTTGACTTAGTAATATTTTACAACGCTTCGTAAAAATATTTCAGATCTGTTAAATTGCGAAGGCATCTCCTGTGCACGGCCCTCTTCAGGTCCCCACACAGATGTTCATCTTTCTTTGCTGAAGCTTTTGTTAATGCTTTTTGTTTAGATGTGTTTGGATCAATTTCATGATGAAAGGTAAAAGTTATCTTCCTTTTCGGCTTTCACCAGACACCAGAATGTTCTGTGCTAAAATTGACATACTTGGAGCTATTCATGATTCCCTCCATCTTCACTGAAGCCATAGTATGAGCTGATGAAAAGCAGCCCCATAGCATTATGCTGCCACCACCATGCTTCACCTGGGATTTAGTGTTCTTTTGCTGATATGCTTTGTTTTTGCATCAAACGTTTGCATCAAAACCTTTTATAAATTTGTCCAAAGTTCAATCTTGGATTCATCATACCATAACATTTTTTCCCACATGGTTTTGGGAGACTAGATAAATGTTTTTGCAAAGTTTAGCCTGGCTTGGATGTTTTTAGTCAAAAAAGACTTGTCTCACATAGCCCAGAGAATACTGAAGATAGGTGTCCTATGTAGGGAGCAACCATACTTGCCGGAGAGAGCTGCAACTCCTTTAATGTGGCTGTAGGCCTCTTGACAGCACCCCTGAGCACCCCTTTTCTCTCCACTTTTCATCAATTTTCAGACTGATCTCATGAAATGGCGTATGTATGACACGCCAATTCGTATGCCATTTTGGCGTGCTATAAAGACGCATAATCGCTTTTTAGCGTGTTTATCAACGACGTTTCTTTCTACCCCCCTACACTGCCCCTACCCCTACCCATCACACACACACACACACACACACACACACACACACACACACACACACACACACACACACACACACACACACACACACACACACACACACACACACACACACACACACACACACACAAAAGTACAAATACTGCAAGTGTCCCGAGGCCAAACAATTGATGTGTGCGAAGAAAATCCCCAAAAGCGATCAGAACATCGACTCCATCCGCCAAAGATTAATAATAAATTTCAAATATTGTCGCCGGAAGAAACGTCAGGTCAGCTTTGACAGCATTGGCTGTCGTGTGTCTCGTGACCAATTGCGTCATTACGTCAGCTTTGATTGTAAAATGCCATTGGCTCTCGTGTGTCTCGTGACCGATCGCGTCATTTTCATCATTGTCGTCTCGTGTGTATCATTTGAATCAGACAGAAATCGAGTGCGTGTGTTTTCTGTTCACTAAGGAGCGCGATCATCATTTCAACTCTGTTCTTCACATGGAGATTTCGTATGACTTCAGAAGACTTGGAATGCAACATGAGTTAATACTTCTATACTATTTTTGGTTGTTACGTGTTTTATATTGTTGAGAGTTGGTAGTTTTAGGGTAGGATTGGAGTTAGTTGCTCCAAAATATAAAATTAGGCTATAAATATTAATTCTGTCAGATCAGGTTGGCGGAATCACACGTCGTAGACATACACGCGGATATCTCAAAATGCGTATAGATAACACCTTTAGAAAGTGGCGTGTATGTTTACGTAAAGTCATGATGTCATGTTGCAAATTTTGGAGGGACGCTTTGTTCTTGATAATTTCACTTTTGTGCCATACTTTCTCCTCTTGTTGATGACTTGATTCTTCCTCAACACCATTTCTAAGATTTGCCCTCGAGGGATGAGCATATCAATAGATCCTTGCCTTCGGGCTGTCCATCACCTCCTGTCTTCTCGAATGTCGCAGAGGCTGCCCTTGCCCCGCTTAGGGAAGTGGGAATTCGCAGATACTCTCATGTCATCTGAGATCCAGGCCCGGCTTTGTGCACAGTGTTCCCACTACCCGATTTTGTCCCGATTGTTATTAGGTGTAAACAGGTCCTTTTCAGGCAACCAACTGGGTGTAACCCTCAGGGCCTTTCTCCTCACTGAGAAGATAATGCGCACTTTTTTTGTTCATGTGAGTTCCTCGTCTCCAGCAAACTCTGGACCTCCTGTTCTCCTGCACTCTTGTCGGTAGCTGAATTCGGTGGAGGAGTTTTCAGGCCTGTTACCCGTGGAATTCCCCTTTTTATTTGAGCCCTTGTATATGGGCTAAGTGCTCCATATGTGCAGATTACCTATGATAATTTAGATTAGATGATTAGATTCAACTTAATTGTCATTACAAAATTACAAGTACATGGCAACGAAATGCAGTTTAGGTCTAACCAGATGTGCAATAGCAGCAAGTGCAGGATATACAATGGGTGCATAAGTGCACTACATGGATATTTACTGAATATATATAGATGGCTATTACAATAAACAGAATTTACAGATAGATATGTACTGAATATTATATACACAGATGGCTATTACTATAAACCGATTTTGTATACAATGATATGTTAGGCTAAGATGTTAGGTTAATCCTCTAGCACCTCCATAAAACCGGGTCTGCCTCAAATGCAGCGCCCCATCATTTTGCACCCAAGTGGAGCAAGCCATCTCCTTTCATACCCATTCATCCAGTGGAGTGGCATGCAATTTTCACTCGCCAATTCTCATTGTCCTTTTCCGAAGTATCAGAGGTGTTTGGGGCTCCCAAGTGCGACCCCTAGTGTCACTACATCGACACAATATTGAGTGAGTGACAGATAGGGAACTGACCTTCCACAGATATATGGTAGTAAAATTATCACCTCAGAACAAATTGACCACATAATCAAATGGTCAGATGGATTTGGGAAAACCATTTTTTAGTTTTCAAGGGGGTGTTTGGTTAGTAACACGACCTACTCTCTTCAAAAGGTGGACATTGTAAAAACTGTAATGGACATAAATACAATTTCAAGCAAACTAAATATTTGTGCAAGATTATAGTATGTAGGCCTATTCGCTTAATGGATGAAGTGCAGGAAAGTGGCCCTCAAGGGGCAGGATTGGACACCCCTGCTATTGTAACAAAGGATCCACTGAAGAGGCGAGGTTGAAAACTCAATTGCAGTTTCATTTATTAAAGCTTAACATAAATCCTAACATAAACAAAAGACTTGGCAAAATAAACAGAAGACTTGACTTAACTAAACTTGACATAGACTTAAAAAAAACTTAAACACTCACCAAACAGGGGTTACATATACAATAACCGACCAAGGGTGCTTCTCAATATCCCTCCTCGTTTCCTCGCTCCTCCGTCCTCCATCCTATGACCCGGAAACTGATGGAGCTCAGCCATCTTGTAGGAGATCTCGATTCTCTAACTGCACCGCGAGGAGGCGAGGATGGAGGAGTGAGGAGCTTCCTGAGGAGTCGTGAGCGAGGATACACTGGAGGATCCTTTGCGGAAGTCTTTTATCGACTAAACGTGACGCAAGCATTAATTCTCCTCCCCCTTCACATCGTGCCACAGTTTATTAATCATTATTATTATGTTTACATGTACAAGACACAAATGTTTGTCAAATAACAACACCTGACAGTTGCAGAATTATATCAAAGCACAAGAAAATGAAAGAAACAATTAGAAACTAATATTATACAACGAAAAAGCAGTTAATAACTGTAATTCGTTGTTAATAATAACTGGTCATAATGATTAAAATATGGACAAATGTGGTATTTTGTGGAGGCTGAAACTTACAATATAAATAGTTATCTCTAATGTTTAAGAATCCCGACTAAATCCTGCGGTTTAACATTAGTGACGTTAAAGAGAGCGAGGATATATAATTTCACTTGATTCCATTCCTCCGTCCTCGTGTCTTTTCCTCGCGCCTTTCCCTCACGTCCTGAAGGGGTGGAGCTAAGGCGCGAGGAAAGGAAGCTAGGAAAGGAAACGACGATGCACGAATAAGAATTAGGAAGCACCCCACGACTAAGGCAAACATGAGGGCTCAAATACACTGTGAATAATGACCAAACCAAACACATGAGGGCATAGAGCCACATGACAAGGGAACACATGACAAAACCAGGAAGTGCATGACAACATGACGGTGAACATGAAAACCGTAAAACATGAAACATGAAACCAACACCAAAACACCCTGTGACAGCTATTATGACCCTCCAGATTTCTTTGAAGGAAGTTGCAGCAAAAATGGCCAAGTTATGCAGCATCATATTTCCTACAGGGAATAACGCCTACGTATCGTCACCTCTGCATTTCACCTAAGGTTTTATCTGCATTTCACCTGTTCCAAAAATCCCATTTTCAATTTTGAGAGGATTTTAATATTGTACATTTAGGCTCTCTTTCATTTTCATATATGAAAGAGACTTGTTCCCCATATCATTTTTGCTATATTGAATGCAAAATCTTTTAAACTCAATATCTCAAAACTGCTCAGAATAAAGAGAGAACCTTCTAATCCCAAAGTGGCAGCATGTAACCGAGATGTTCCCTTTAATCGGTTCACTCAATTGTGCATCAGTAGCTGACACTATACCACAGCACCATACAGTGACTGCCAATATATTAGCCCGGTAACAATGTTTGCGTTTAGTGCAAAAGAACCTTTAGAAAGGTAGTAGACAACAAGACAGCTCACTAGATGTTGGTACCAAGCATAACATTCTTTTAGAGGTGACAATGTTTTTTTATGCATTTTAATTTTAGAGCACTTCTGGAAAATGAGAAGAAAAGAAGAGAAAATGCAGAGAAAGAAACGGAGAAGATTGCAAGAGAGACAATGGAGCTTGTGCAAAGACTTCGACAAATTGAAGAGCAGACCAAAAAAGCTCAAGAGGGTTGGAACTACAAATGTCTACCTAGAACTACACATTTTACATTATTAGTTTATGGGTTTAAAGGTGAAGCTTGGACTATCCTCACCACTAGTGTCATCAGAAAGATTTGAAAAAGTAATGACTGTTTTTAAATAGGTTTTCTAAATACTCCACCTGTCTGCCATTAGTCACACAGTTACAAGGCACCCACACATATAAGATAATCAGGCCAATTCTCTCTTTCTGACAATCCTAGGTAAAGTCCAGGGCCCGCTTTCCCGATAACGCTCACTCTTAGCCCGCTAAGAAGACTTGAAAAGATATATCTTACCAAAGTTGTTTCTGTTCCTAAGTATGTTCCCCGAAGTGTCTCTTAGGAAGCTTCTTAACACGCCGCCTCTAAGAATGACTTAGCAAAGGCGCTGTCCCAAGTGCAATCGATTTTCCACTTCACACGAAGGTGCATTACGGCTTTAAGAAAGACAACACATTCTATGCAAATGAAACATTCCTCAAATTATTGCAGTAACATTTATTTCAACATAGTTTAGGTTATCCGTTAAATATAGAATATGAAAGCTATAAAATTGTCAGTAATATGTTCACACGATATGTTGTGAAGGGTAGACAGGTATCCCTTGCTAATCATCTACCCCTCCGTATCCTGTTGTTCTTAACATGGGTTAAAAGACTTCTAAAAATTATGTAATACACTTTTATATTAATGGTCCACTCTAAAAAATGATGAGTTTATTTGAACACAATGTATTGTGCTAAACTACTTAACACATCATGTGTCATTTTAACACATTGTGTGTTATTTTGCGTTGATTTTGGGTTCAAATAAATGAAATGGACAACACACTTGGGAGGCGAATTTTTTTTAATATAGCCATGTCAGGCAAAATGTCAAAAGGGCTTAAGTTTTGTCGAATAAAGACATTGACATGGACTAAATGTCTCCGTGGCCGGCGTCGTCTTTGATTTAATAGAACGATACGTTGTATCACTACCATAGTTGGTTAGATGGATGACATAGATCTTAGCCATTTAGAGCCAAATTGTTTGCCAGATGTTAATTATCTAAAGGGATTGCCAATTTAAACGCTTTAATGACATTACAAAATAGCCTAATTACCACCATATAAGTTCTGATACCAAATAGAGTCACCTTCATAAATAGGTTTCCATAGCAAACATATTTTATTATTAGTCTGAAAATGTCCATAACATAAAATCATTGTTTTTATTTTGTACTGTACTGCGCTGATTTCTAAAGACTGCTGCACAGTGGTGGCGACTAGCGTCTTGAGCTTAAACAACGCTAAGAGAGCACTACGAATGGTGCAGACCAACCTTACGAACGTGTGACTTACATAAGATATACTTAGCATACGAACGTTTCGGGAATCGTGCCATAGGGTTAAGAGAGAGGTTAAGGAATAGGTTAAGAACTACTTAGCGATAAGAACGTTTTGGGGAACCGGGCCCTGATTCTTAAACCCTGCTTCGACCAAAATTACCTGGAAAAATTTGTCCCAAGAACTTTTTCCCCAGAAACATTTTTCCCCCAGACCTGTTGCTGTCTGTGTTTCCGCAAATTAGTCCGGTGACGTAGGACTGCATGTGACTTTCCAGTTCCCCCTGGATTTTGTCCTCTGCATATAAGCGTAATAAATCCTGAACCTCGTCAATGGTTCGTCGGTCACAACTCCATTGTTGATGTGAATAGCAAACAACTCTTACTGCACACATCCAAACAGACTTTTAAAAATGGTGGTTGAAATAAAATGCTGCGTGGAGTCAACCAATCAAAATGCTAAATGAATTCAACCAACCAATCAGCATTTTCAGAGCACCCAAAAGTTCCTGAACTTTAAAGAAGTGCTATCTCGTGAGCAGGGACTTTCTGAGGAGGAATTTTTTACCCGTAACGTCATTTAGACCCTGGTTCCTGCGGTCGAGACACACAGGGTGTCACCACAAAGTCCCTAGTTCCTGGGGAAAGTTCCTGCGGTTGAAATGCGGCTAGATTTTCCTGTGGTGTGAGATTGAATTCTTGCCCCGAAGAACATTGGGGCCGCACCAATCTCAATTCGTAAGCATCCAAACCTTTTTCTTTTTCTCTCACAAATTTTCTGTAAACAGCAGTCCAAACAATATTATCACAATTAGTTCTTGCCTGTTGTCCACCATGATTGTTTACTCCAAAATTATGTTAAACCGCGGGAGATTTCTGCAATATTTTCTGTGTTCACTGTTGGACTCTGGTTCTTGTGAATGCAATCGGTTAGTGTGTGGTGTACTGTCTCGGTTATATTGCGGCCCTCCACACACTATAGGAACAAGACTGTTAAATCAATTGTTCACTCTCAGTAAAAAAGGTACAGTGCTGTCACTGGGGTGGTACCCTAAGGTACAAAAGTGAAAAGGTACATCTTTGTACCTTACTCACCCCTAAATGGTGCATAGTAGTACCTTAAAGGTACATATTAGTACCTTTTCGGTTTTGTGCCTTAGGGTACCGCCCCAGTGACAGCAATGTACCATTTTTCTGACAGTGTATTTTTATCATCAGGTTTGTAGTCTCACATTTTGAAAATCTAATAAGATTTTAAAAATCTTATAGTGTGGTCCATTAAGGCTAATAGTTGCACCATTGTAGCTGTGTAGGCTAGCCAGGATGCTCAAACAGAGACACCTTAAATATGTCT
The DNA here is from genome assembly GCF_024679245.1 of Pseudorasbora parva. Taxonomy (NCBI): domain Eukaryota; kingdom Metazoa; phylum Chordata; class Actinopteri; order Cypriniformes; family Gobionidae; genus Pseudorasbora; species Pseudorasbora parva. Next base: position 5,338,149 of record NC_090182.1, on the reverse strand, counting down.
ATCATATTTCAGAAAAGGTTTATTTGGGTGACATTATAGTTCTGTTGTTCAGAGCTGGAAGAGCAGACCAAGCGAGCTTTGGAGCTGGAGCGGGAGAGGAAATTTGCTCAGGAAGAGGCAGAGCGACTGGAGACAGACCGCAGGATTGCAGAAGAGGTGAAATCCGCATTACTGCAGCAATCTGAGAACCAGATGAAGAACCAAGAGAATCTGGTATGATCTTCCAAACATACATTAAGATCTTAAAGGGTTAGTCGCCCAAAAAATGAAAATCCTGACAATATTTACTCACTCTCATGTCATTCCAAATACGTATGTATTACTTTATTCTTCAGACACACAAATATATTTTAAAGAACCATGGTTTGGAATAGGGATGTGGCCAAAGCCAAATACCTTATCCAGAAAGGCATAGATAATGGCTTCAAAACGAATAATAAATTCTACCAAAAACCAGATACAGTCACTCCTTGTGTTTGCTGGATAACACCAGGGGATAGATAATCAAAGGATTTGAAAAATAATCAATTGTCGAAGTAGTAGAGGATGTGCACCCCCTTCCATCTAGGCGTTTTGTGAATGTGCAGGGTGCCAGTGGCAGTCCGAATGGCAGGACATTAAACTAGTAAACCACTCCTTTCAACACGAACATCAATATCAGTGTGTGATGAGGAGCTATCTGGATATAAAGTATGCATCTTTCAGATCCACTGATAAAAAGCAATCTCCTGGGTCAATCTGTGTGAGGGTTTCCACACTCCCAAATCAGGCAGTCCTGCGAGCAAACTGGAGAGAAGCCTTGTTTGGTCGTGTTTAGGACCCAGTCCGACACCTCCTCCATGGCCTGCTTACGCTTCACTCCCGACTTGTCAGGAAGACTGCAAAAAATGCTTTTCTTTCTTAGTATTTTTGTCTTGTTTCTAGTCCAAACATCTAAAAATTCTTAAAACAAGAAGAATTTACTAGACAAGCAGAAGTAATTGTCTTGTTTTGGGAAAAAATAACTAAAAATTTAGAGAGTTTTTGCTTAAAATAAGCCAAATAATCTGCCAGTAAAATAATCTTAAAACAACATTCTTTTACTTACCCCTCTGGCAGATTATTTAGCTTATTTTAAGCAAAAACTCTAGTTATATGGGAGTTTTTTCAAATGGCCATTTGTAAGTGTAGTTTTTCCTTCAATCAGGCTTCAGTATTTCGAAGAAAGGGACGTCCCCAAGTGAAACATAAGTGAAATGTTAATGTAAGGGAAACAGTGTCTCCTCAACATAGTGAAATCACTCCAACTGTTCTTTGAAATCGGGTTAAAACAGCCAGTAGTGGGCATTATACAAATGTGTCCCACAAACGAGACATTTCAGGTGTTTTCTGTTGCAGAGATGAACTATGGTATGGACTTTGTGTTTTGTGACTTTACAGATAGTTTACATGAACAAACAGCTATATTACATGCTAAAATAAATGTAAGATTTCAAAAGCATCATAGATACCCTTACACAGTGTCACTTCGCAAGTGGATTTTTAATCATTTTTCTTACTTGTTTTCAGGTAAAAACTTTGCAGTGCTTTTATGGCTCTTGACAGCCTCGGGTTACTGTATGGACATGAGTTTTCTCCAAAATAAATAAGTTTGCTTCATTATATCTTTAAAGGCAACAGAGCTGGCCGAGCTGACATCCAAAATCTCTCTTCTGGAAGATGCCAAAAAGAAGAAAGAGGATGAAGCCAGGAAATGGCAGAGAAGGGTGAGGGTGTAAATATATTGTTGCATCTGTTCCATACGGTTAGCCTCAGGCAAATACATTAGCCATCTCATAAAAGTTCACTGAGATTTCTCTGTATGAGTATCTTGGCAGGCGATTATGGTTGAGGTAGACCTGGAGAGGACAAAAGAGGAATTGAAGAGTAAGCTAATTGGGGTCCACATCCAGGCAATATCCCAGACGGAGAATGACCATGATGAGAATGATGAGAGCAGTGCTGAGGCCAGTGCCGAGCTCACATCCACTGGAACATATCAAGACCGAAGTGAAGAGCAGCGTATAACAGAAACTGAGAAGAATGAACGTCTTCAGAAGCGCCTACAGGTGAGTATGAGACACAGACATCCAGTTTATAAAAATAAAGATTTCATAACCATAGCCTAGAGGAAACTCTGCTCTAAGAAGTCCCTCCTGAGGGAAGCAGTTGAAGTCCAGTATAATGGATGGGTAAAATAGGACAGGACTGACTGGCCCTTCCTATTCACCCTTTGGTCATAATTTCGTGTAATCTTCCTTAAAGCTACACTGTGTAACATTTTAAATTTATTCTTAGCTAAAAACACTTAGTTCTTTCAAAAATATATGTGCACATTAATGTATATTTACTTCTTTTAAGTAATAAAGTATTCTCGTAAGTTTATAATATGCCGTTGAAAATACATACGGGTGAGGGGTTCGAATGCCGGTCGCCATGTTGGCCCTCCATCCTGAAAGTACATTAGCCAAAGAGGGACATACCCGTAAATTCAAGCTTCGCCTTTCGCGTTTTAACACTCGATGGCACCGTGTCGAATGTGAAGAGGGGGATTGCTTGAGACTGCGATATAAAAACCTGAAAGCCTTTTTGAAAGTCAGTTGCTAATGGAGGATCACTCTTAGTTTTGGGGATATGTATCAGAGTCGCCAAGGAAGCGAAAAAGAGAATTAAGACGGCGACGCAACGGGCAAATCAACACGACAAAAGTGAATATTGGAGTGGCCCTTCCAAGATGAAAAGAGCTCATGAGGAGCAACGATTTTAAAAAGAACGCTGATGTTGCCTGCCTCTCTCGACAGGTAATCGGCCACCGTAGGAGTTAAAACGAAATCAGAACTGAGAGGAACAGAAACGAATATTCACCGGATGGTCATATACCTTTTCACCGCTAGATGGGTGAAAATATCACACAGTGGAGCTTTAAGTGAGTCTCTATTATCTTGCGGCACATTAATTGTTATTCACAGAGGTTGCCATTCCAACAAATAACAGAAAAACCTAAGACAGATTCAATAAAACAGGTATAAAACATGGAGACATCCATGTTAAAACTACAAAGTTCTTCGGAAAATGCCCTATAACGATATAATGTATACAATCTTTACCTCAATTTTATTCATCATCAAGCATTGATATTTAAAAATGAAGCATCACACCATTGAATAAAATCATCTACTGGACCATGACTACCACGTGACTCAGTGACGAGAGACACAATCACTGAACCATCTGCAAATTTAATTTGGTATCAGTAAAGCCTTTAAGGAAAACAAAACCCAACCCTGTGGTCTGCCAGCGAAAGGCAGCGGTGCATTAGACAACGTGCCATTTCGGGATCTCTGAGGGATCTATTGGTTTAAAAATCCACCAACCAACACACATAAAATCGAAATGAAAATTGTCGATAATTGAGATGCTTCTTTATGAAACTGTGGGGCTGTATATAATTAAAAGCAGAGGAAAAGTCCATAAGCAAAGGTACATGGTTATTCTTTCCTTCCTAAATGTCTTAAATTCATATTTAACAAGGTGCACGTGGCATCTTCCACTCCTCTACCTGATCTATATACAAACTGAAGAGGATGAAGTGCTGATTGTGTCAAGGCTGAAATCTCTCTTTTTTCAAAAGACTTCATAACTAAAGAAGTAAGTGCCACGGGCCTATAATCATTAAGAGAAAGTGGATTTTTTTCAGAACTGGCAGTATGGAGTCTTTTTAAAGACGAGGGAATTCAGAAAGCTTAATAATTTATTAAAAATAAACGAATAACTATCTGAAAGCACAGTTCCTCAGAAGTCTGTATGATCAGGACCTGGACTCTTTCTAATCTTAACCTGACTACAACCGTTTCAAACATCAGCATGTTCATTTGACAGGAGTGACTGAAATCAATTCCCACAATCATCAGACAATTCAGATTTAAAATAATGTGTCAAATTGTGTATAAAATGAATAAAGATTATCTGCTAATTCATGACTGAGTTTCCCTCCTACAATGAATACTTTTAGTCTTCTGTTTAGTTTCAATTATAGACTTCACTCCGTCCAAAGCTAGATGAGATTTCCTGTAAACATAGTTTCTTGTAGCACAATTTTGCTAATTTTACTTCATTTCTCACTACTTTACGGGCCTCTTGTTATGCCTTTAGAAAGCCAAGACAACAGCTGTGTCTCATTTCGCTAAATTTCGAAGGCTGCGTCCTCCGGAGGACACGTCCTGTGTCGTCTGCAGTATACGGAGGGTCCTCAATCAGAATTAAACGAGACGTCCTTCGTAGGACACACAGACAGGAAGTATCACGTTGCTATGCCAACACGTTCAGCCTCGTTGCTCTCACGCCGGTTATATGAATGAAAATTATTCATAACTTGAAAATGACTATGAAATGTTTCTTGTCTTGACAGCAATGTACTGTTCGAAACGTTTAAAAAGCACCAAACAGTTGTAATCCTGTTTACCAAAACTATGTTTGAGGTAATAGAGCTTAAAAAAACCAACAAAAAAAGCTTGAACGACTTATTTTAAACACCACACTTACTCTCGCATGTATATGGCGGGGGTGCCGTTTTTTCATATAATATAAAAAAAAAAAAAGACAGTTGTTAACGGAGATGCAAAGAATTATGGGTTATCTGCAGCCATGAAGGCTACACCTCATGCACACTCCGAATTCCCCTGAAAGAAGACGCATTCGAAGGCCGCATTTGGAGAGTCCTACTCACTTTTTTAAAATGAGACGGCCTTATGACGTGTGCACCCTTCGAATGCGACCTCCGGAGGACGCAGCCTTCTGAAATGAGACACAGCTAACTTATGAACATGGCTTTTACTCAGACTCACTCTTCCTCACCTCCTGGCACACTCCTGTACATTTAGATCTACTAGTGCCACCCACAGGACAAGTGGTGACACCACACCTCTCTACACCGAATACTATCTCCTTGTTTAAAAACAATCCTTAAATTAACTGCATTTTTAACATATGAAAATGTGGTTCAGAATAGACTGATGATATCAATAAACCTTGAGGCAAACAATGAAGTACTGCATTCATCAAAAAGTCAATGGCTACTAGTGAAGAAAACAGGAGGACTCTTTTCGGGACATTTTGAAGTACAAATACACTGCAAAAAATGCATTTCTTACTTAGTAGTTTTGTCTTGTTTCTAGTCTAAATATCTTACATTAAGAAACATTTACTTGACAAGTAAAAATTATTGTCTTGTTGTGGGAAAAAATAACTCAAAATTAAGAGAGTTTTTGCTTAAAATAAGCTAGATAAGGTAAGTAGAATAATATTGTTTTAAGATTATTTTTCTTACCCCACTGGCAGATTATTTACCTTATTTTAAGCTAAAACTCTCTTCATTTTGAGTTATTTTTTCCCAAAACAAGACAATTACTTTTGCTTGTCTTTTGGACAAAAGACATTTTCCACATTTTTGGATGTTCGGACTAGAAACAAGACAAAAATACTAAGTAAGAAAAGCATTTTTTGCAGTGTAATGATGACGGCTGCAGAAATGATACTCTGCAGCTTTATACGTATGCTAACTGATTTGCTTCTGATGCCTTTATAGGCTCTGAGCTCGGAGCTGGCAGATGCCCGTGATGAAAGCAAGAAGACTCCTAATGATCTGATCCATGCTGAGAACGTGAGGTTGGGAAGGGACAAATACAAAACCTTACGGCAAATACGACAAGGAAACACCAAACAGCGCATTGATGAATTTGAGTCCATGTGAATGCCCAGTTGCACAGACTGTCTGTCTGTTAGCCCCGTTTGCAGTCTGTGTGTACTATATCTATATCTGTATAGCACTTACAGCTGCAGCGTTTGTGTCCAAATCAGGGAAGGCTGAAGTGATCTTAGTCTTCTGGGGGGAATTAAAAAGTTTAACACAAAGTTAAAACAATCTTGATTGTTTGAAATGATCAAATTAGACTGTATTTAGTTTCACGTGATAATTAATATACAAACTGTGATGTAATCATACCAACGATATACAGTCTCCAGTGTGCTCATAGCAGCTTATAAAATAAATTGAGAAGTTTCAACCACATCATCCTGGTGTTTTGGTAAGGTACATTTCCTGAAATGTTGAAATTATCCTGTCACCGATGGTCAGTTAAGACTTTTAACTAAGGTCTGCTGGTGGGATGTCATTCTTTTTATGCGGCAAATATCAAATGTATGTGCACACACTCATATACTATTCTTAAAATCTGCATCAAGCCCTGAGTTGAGAGATAGTTTACAGCTTTAAACAGGGTGTAAGAGTTTTTTTTAATTGACAATTTAGAATGGAGAATTTGTTTTATTGGAAAAAATAAAGTTTAAAATTGGTGTTTGCTTTAGTTTGGCTCTTGAACCCGTGGCTTTGTATCAATAGTTTTTCTGTGGCTGCTGTAGTTGTGTCTCTGATACACAATTGTTATGGCAAAAATGCATGAGAAACTATAATGGCCTGGTTCACTCATACCAGAGTCTAATCTCTGATTAAATTGATTAATATTAGTTGCTCATTTCACATGACGATACTAGTGCAGACATCCCTAAAGTGCTGTGATACTCTGAAAGATTTTATGAAGTCAATATGCATTATGTATTGACCAACACGATCTCATGGTCATGCGTATAAAGAGTACGAATGTTAAATCTTGTGGAATGGATACGCCAAAATGAGTTTTGGCATGTCAATGCTACGCAGTTTTTTGCATGCATATGATACGCTAAATGTCCAACATAACAGAACATTAAACACTAACATTAACTAACAACATCTTTCCCTTTACAGAAAACCATAAATTAACACTTTAATCCTTAAATTTACTCATAATTTAGTCCCTTGCAAAGCATGCTGGGAACTACAGATCCACTGCCCAGTTAGTTATGTCAACACAAATATTTTATGTAGTTTTATCACAAATTAATTAGGTAAACTTCAGTTTTAAATATATTAGGTTGACTGAAAACAATTAAATAAAATTGTATCAAAATTAGATATGTTTAATTAAAGTTACATTGTTTCTGAGCATGAATATATATATATATATATAATGTTGGGTAGGTTTAGGGTGGGGGGGTTCATATGTATAATATGCCATAAAGTGCGTATCATAAGCAGGCGAATAAAACCGCGTACCATATGCATGCAAAAAATTCAGATCAACTCCGAAAGTCACAAAACAAGCTACTAACATTACAAAAAAGATTTGTTGATTGTCACTGTTGTTGAGATTCATATGATGAATTTTCATGTTTGGGGCAGACACATGCATCAACATGGTCTTCCTCATCATTACACTGCAAAAAATGCTTTTCTTTCTTAGTATTTGTGTCTTGTTTCTAGTCCAAACATCTAAAAATTCTTAAAACAAGAAGTATTTACTAGACAAGCATAAGTAATTGTCTTGTTTTGGGAAAAAAATTAAAATTAAGAGAGTTTTTGCTTAAAATAAGATAAATAATCTGCAAGTAAAATAATCTTAAAAAAATATTATTATTTAGATTATTTATTTAGATTATTTAGTTTATTTTAAGCAAAAACTCTTAATTTTGAGTTATTTTCCCTCAAAACAAGACAATAATTTTTACTTGTCTAGTTAATGTTTCTTAATGTAAGAATTTGTAGATATTTTGACTAGAAACAAGACAAAAATACTAAGTAAGAAATGCATTTTTTGCAGTGTGGATGTTTGTTGTAGATGTTGATGACTTATTGAAAACAATAAAGTTTGAAGTCACCATTATGGTGATCAGTGTTTGCCTTAGTTTAGTTCAGATCAACTCCGAACATCACAAAACAAGCTACCAAAGTCACAAAAAAAGTTTTGTTGATAGTCACCGTTGTTGAGATTCATATGATGACTTTTGATGTCCCTGGCCCTGTCCACACGAACACTGGTTTTTTTCAAAACGCATCTTTTTCTAAGCGGTTTGACCGTTCCTCCACACGCAAACACAGTATCCACTGAGACTGAACTTTTTTTAAACTCCTGCCGAGTGAATATTTTATGAAACTCCGGCTGTTGTGTTATCGTATATATATGCATGGGCGTCGGAACCATTGTGTGTGTGCGGGACAAGACCCACCCACTTTTTAAGACCAATGATATTGGACCCACTCACTTTTATCGTCTCTAATTCAGCACATGTCTGCTTACCTTAACTACCCCTTAACCGAGAAACTTATTAAGAAACGTATTATTAAACACATGCTAAACGCTTTATTTCCCCTTTTCTAATATTTTCTATTTTTTTATTGAAAATAAATACCTTTCCGATCTGATATGTGATGGGGAAAGGGAGTAGATATGCGTCAAAACTCAATGCCGTGCGTCTTACCCCTACTCTACAGCAAAGGTAAATAATACAGTGATTTCTGTCATTTTGTCTGTCCCAATCAATCGTGAACGGCACTTTTTCTGTCTGGATACGGAGCATAAAAAACATGCAACTTGTTCATTATCATTATCTGTTGAACTGTTGATTTCTATGGCAGTTAAATGAATATAGCCTTTTTATTAGACTATTGGTATTGACTGGTTTGAGGTCTTTTTTGGTATAGGAAAGGGATATGGCCTAAAACGCACCATAATGCTGGAAATCACATCTATGAAATCATTTTTTTTCTGGGGGAGAACCCCCCAACCCCCGGCAAAACAATTTCCCCACCTAGCATAATTTGTCTTAGCCGCTACTGACCCACCCACTTTTTATTTGCTTCCGACGCCAATGTATATATGTATACAAGTTTGGTGAAAATACAGAGGCCTTTTGCCTTTGGAGTAAAACTATAGGTACAATATTGCATGAAAATATACTTGGAAGGAATTGAAAAACTAATGGTTTCATTTATAATCACTAATGATCCCAAACCTGATGTTAGTCACCGTGGCCCCTTTACATCTTGCATTAAAGGGTTAGAATCCATTAAAGGATTGGTCAGCTGCGTAAATTAGGTCATCCGGAACAGCGAACACAAATCCCATAACACCCAATGTACTTGTTACATTATAAACATCTATGCTTTTGTTAGTCTCTCTGTTTCATCCTTATCCCGAGGTTACCGTAGTTAACCTCATTCCTCATCCAGTTAAGATGGTGACCTGTACCTAGTGAAGACCACAACATGCCAGCATAGACCATGACAACTAGACAAGCCCTAGACACAGATAGCATGTGAAGACCTTTTCGACACGGATCCTTAGCAATGACCACGAGCACCAGACCCTATGGTCAGCTAGCCTGACGTGGTCATACTCAATTCTAGTTCAGAATACCCCTGCGTCCCAAAACTATCCATACTTAATAATATTCGAAAATAGAATTAGTATGTCCTAAACCGTAGTATATTGAAAAGGGTATTCCAAAGATACCCGGATGGTTTACTATTTCCAGGTCGAATTCGAAGTGCGGAACGACACACACTCTAACGGCTGATATTACCCACAACCCATTCGATTAGAACTACAAACGCGGATAAAAAGTGTTAAAAAACTACAAACATGACAGATGTGTGAGTCCGAAGGTTAAGTAGAGAGGTTTAGATAAAGGGGATTGAGTGATTAACTATCAATATTTAACCTGACAAAACTATATTTATTCAGTGTTGTCCACATTATATTTCACCTGCAGCAGCATTGTGTACTTTTGTAATGACACGTTTGGCCATTAACTTTTAAATGCATCATTATAATTAAACTGAGAGTCTCTGTATTCCCACAAATGGCAGATCAACGTGTGGCTACATTTCTCTCCCATACAGCAGGAGAGTAAACTAAATGTGGAGGATTTTAACTGTGACTATGATTGACAGGGCAGTTAAACAGTGATGGGATGCTCGTAACTAAGCGACAGAGTCCGTTAAAGATGACAAAGTAGTCCCAAAGCTTGCATACTCTTCTGCTACACATTCAAAAGTATATACCTTTTCTTCACAAAATGAGTACATACTTTTAGGACGTAGTATAAGTAGGCGAATTGGAACGCAGCATATGAGTCTGAAACCAGGAAAGAACTCAACTGGATAGACCTTCAACCATTCTTAGGCCCTGTCCCAAATGGCTAACTAAACCCTCACGGTTTTCCCCTGAGTCCGCACTTTCACGACGTAACGCCGCTTTGACTGCCGGGTAGAAGTCCTCTGCGTAGCTCGCAAACTGCGGGCTCAGCTGAAGTGCGCATCGAAGTCTGCAAAGTCGAGCACCCTTCTCTAAGCTTAAATGACGAATGGGACACCCTACGGTCTTGTGGCCTTAACAGACACGCGCACGCAATGGCCATTGTAAGTCCACCAGACCGAAAGTGCACATGAAGTGTGCCATTTGGGACAGGGCCTTACTGATTGTATGGGGTGGACAGGAGTCTTTATGCAGATAACGACCTCAAACAGGCGCAACTAAGTAAGGGATAATGTCCACCCAGCCGGTTGTTATCGCAGAATAAACCCCGCCAGAGTGATCAGGACCCCGACGCGAAGCGGAGCGTCACTCTGAAGGGGTTTATTCTGCGATAACAACCGGCTGGGTGTACATTATCCCGCTTATTACACGGCTACTAGTCTCAAATAAATAATTATTAGACACAAAATATTGTCTTGAGATTAAATATTTTATTAGCTCTTCCGCAAAGCTTCCGTGAAGAAAAACAGTTCCAGACTGCTTTAAGCCTTTATCTATTGCTGCTAAATGTTGAAAATGAATGCTGAAAGGGTTAGTTCACCCAAAAATGAAACCAAGTCTATGATTTACTCACCCTCAAGTCATTATAGGTGTTTATGACATTCTTCTGTCAGACAAATACAATCAGAGTTATATTTAAAAAGTCCAGGCTAACGTTAATCCCAGCAGTAGTTGTAGTTGTGTTTGAAGTCCATAAAAATGCAGCTGTCCGTCAAATAACGTGCTCCACACGACTCCGATGGGTTAATAGAGCCTTCTGATTCCAATCGATGCGTTTGTGTAAGAAAAAGATCTATATTAAAAACGTTATAAAGGAAACCTGCCTTGAAGTCTTTCATTGTAACCCACGGCTGTTTAAGCCACAAGATGGCGCCAGCGTTAAGCACAGAAGTAGAACCGGTCAAGATAACTCGTAGTACCCGGATGAGCGGGTGTTATCTGGAAATAACGTACCGCTGGAATGCGCGATTGACCAATCAGAATCAAGTATTTCACAGAGGCGTGTAATAATTTAGGATAATAAATGGAGTGGAGGTGGACATTTTAAAGGCAGACTAACAGGTCTCTGAGGGTCAGAATTATAGCTATAAATACTTATTTGGAGCTGTATCATACAAATAAATAGCTAAAAATAACATATATTGTGATTTCTGGATTTTTTAAAGATTATGTTTCACAGTGGACATGCACAATAGCTGGGTGTTCAAATACTTATTTTCCTCACTATACAGTATTGTTCAAAATAATAGCAGTACAATGTGACTAACCAGAATAATCAAGGTTTTTAGTATATTTTTTATTGCTACGTGGCAAACAAGTTACCAGTAGGTTCAGTAGATTGTCAGAAAACAAACAAGACCCAGCATTCATGATATGCACGTTCTTAAGGCTGTGCAATTGGGCAATTAGTTGAATTAGTTGAAAGGGGTGTGTTCAAAAAAATAGCAGTGTGGCATTCAATCACTGAGGTCATCAATTTTGTGAAGAAACAGGTGTGAATCAGGTGGCCCCTATTTAAGGATGAAGCCAACACTTGTTGAACATGCATTTGAAAGCTGAGGAAAATGGGTCGTTCAAGACATTGTTCAGAAGAACAGCGTACTTTGATTAAAAAGTTGATTAGAGAGGGGAAAACCTATAAAGAGGTGCAAAAAATGATAGGCTGTTCAGCTAAAATGATCTCCAATGCCTTAAAATGGAGAGCAAAACCAGAGAGACGTGGAAGAAAACGGAAGACAACCATCAAAATGGATAGAAGAATAACCAGAATGGCAAAGGCTCAGCCAATGATCACCTCCAGGATGATCAAAGACAGTCTGGAGTTACCTGTAAGTACTGTGACAGTTAGAAGACGTCTGTGTGAAGCTAATCTATTTTCAAGAATCCCCCGCAACGTCCCTCTGTTAAAAAAAAGGCATGTGCAGAAGAGGTTACAATTTGCCAAAGAACACATCAACTGGCCTAAAGAGAAATGGAGGAACATTTTGTGGACTGATGAGAGTAAAATTGTTCTTTTTGGGTCCAAGGGCCACAGGCAGTTTGTGAGACGACCCCCAAACTCTGAATTCAAGCCACAGTACACAGTGAAGACAGTGAAGCATGGAGGTGCACGCATCATGATATGGGCATGTTTCTCCTACTATGGTGTTGGGCCTATTTATCGCATACCAGGGATCATGGATCAGTTTGCATATGTTAAAATACTTGAAGAGGTCATGTTGCCCTATGCTGAAGAGGACATGCCCTTGAAACGGTTGTTTCAACAAGACAATGACCCAAAACACACTAGTAAACGGGCAAAGTCTTGGTTCCAAACCAACAAAATTAATGTTATGGAGTGGCCAGCCCAATCTCCAGACCTTAATCCAATTGAGAACTTGTGGGGTGATATCAAAAATGCTGTTTCTGAAGCAAAACCAAGAAATGTGAATGAATTGTGGAATGTTGTTAAAGAATCATGGAGTGGAATAACAGCTGAGAGGTGCCACAAGTTGGTTGACTCCATGCCACACAGATGTCAAGCAGTTTTAAAAAACTGTGGTCATACAACTAAATATTAGTTTAGTGATTCACAGGATTGCTAAATCCCAGAAAAAAAAAATGTTTGTACAAAATAGTTTTGAGTTTGTACAGTCAAAGGTAGACACTGCTATTTTTTTGAACACACCCCTTTCAACTAATTGCCCAATTGCACAGCCTTAAGAGCGTGCATATCATGAATGCTGGGTCTTGTTTGTTTTCTGACAATCTACTGAACCTACTGGTAACTTGTTTGCCACGTAGCAATAAAAAATATACTAAAAACCTTGATTATTCTGGTTAGTCACATTGTACTGCTATTATTTTGAACAATACTGTATATATATATATATATATATATATATATATATATATATATATATATATATATATATATATATATATATATATATATATATATATATTACAAATAAACGTGCATAGTTTTTTAACTTTCTTAATTTTTTTTGCTGTAGGTACTTAAGACTTTTGACATTTGTCTGTATCTTACCTTCATTAGTATTATTATTTCGCTGTATTTCCTCCCTCTGAACAAAAATTTATATATGTGATATTTAATATTTTGCATAAACAAAACAACAACACTCATTTGTGATGAAGTGGATCATTTTTTGGATAATTTTTATTACATGAACAAAACGAGCCACAGCAAAGAACTACTGAACATCTGACATCAACACAAAGAGCATGAGAAAAGGAGAAAATGTACACCTGAAAATAAAAAAGTGACGGCTGCATTTACAGGAGCGTTGTCCTTTCTGTCACCTACTTTACAGTTTTCTCCTGCTCATTTAGGCACTAATGTTTTCCTGCAAAAATAATTTTGGTCATATAAACTGTTTTCCGGATGGGTGTACGTCATCTTGGTAAACAATTTCAGTCTAAACCTATTTCTAACCACAGTGTTACTACAGGTTTCGGCTGCATTTCATAGGTAGACAATTACATAAAGGTAAAACAGAAATCATACAGTCAAGCCAATACTTTACAAAACTCTAGGTCTGCACAGGAAAAAATAACTCCACACGTTTGAATAGCTATACCAGTGATGAGATCTCCGTAAGATCTATTAAACTTGCATTGTATATAAGGTCAAGGTCAAATGTGTACTAACACTTTTTACTATATTTTCAATATAACCTAAAAATAAAATTTCTTTATACAATTCCAGTAAAGCCAACATGTTTTTTTCTTGCTTCTGAAAAATGTATTACTTAGGCAAATCTCTTTAATACATTTTGAAGACAGTATAGTTCAGCAGTTTTCATGTCGTACTGATGTCGAATGTAGACTTGTGTAGTTTTTGGTCCTGATGTAATAGTTTCTGTTTGTCTGTGTGTACCGTGTGTATGGCTGGTGCAATCTTCATGTATGCTCTAATACAGTACTACACATACATTCTTGGAAAAATATATGCATTTTTGTCACAAAGATGTAAAAAAGAGTGAAAATGTATTTAAGTCTTAAGCACCACTGATGGCTCTGTTAAATACAAAGAAATATTACATAACATCATTTAATGTCCTCGCATGGATTACTTTGAGGCGACATTTACATTATATATAGGAGAGAAAACTAAAGAAGACTGCTTGTTATTCAACATTGTGTGCCAGATACACAAAAGACACCATTCTTCTTCTTTTTTTTTGTGTGGTTGGTTTGTTTGTTGTCTTTTATTTCTTGTCCAAGTTTGGAAGTAACTTTGCGTCTCACTCTCGTGAATTTGTGATTTGCTTTTTCATCAAATGAATTCATTCTAAAGTATGTTTTACATTTTGGTCAAAGAAGCAAACTAAAACAAAACACACAAATAGATCACTGCAGAAATCATAAAGATGAAATGCAGACTTTGGGCAGAGACACTTTTTTCCTGAATATCTCTAATTTAGTAAATAAGAGCAATGAGGAGGAATGGAGCACTTTTATTAACTCCCATCCTTCCCTCGGCTTCATCGGAGTGGTCCAAGACCCTTGGACTTTTGTCGTATTTGAATCACGAACACACACACACACACACACACGCGCGCGCGCACACACACACACACACACACACACACACACACACACACACACACACACACACACACACACACACACACACACACACACACACACACACACACACACACACACACAGGTTTGTTTTTGTGACATATGGGGACATTCCATAGGAGTAATGGTTTTTTGTACAAACCATATTTTCTATCCCCTTACACTGCCCCTAAACCTACCCATCACTCACACACACACACACACACACACACACACACACACACACACACACACACACACACACACACACACACACACACACACACACACACACACACACACACACACACACACACACACACACACACACACACACACGCCCCTGCCCCTAAAACCTACCCATCACAGGAAACATTCTGCATTTTTTCTTTCTAAAAAAACTCTGTATGATTTAAAAGTACATGGGTAATGTCTTCATATTTCACCCTCTCACCCTCTCCTTGTAATACCTGTTTCATTATACACATTTGTGTCCTCATATGTCACAAAAACATTTGTACCCCCCCCCCCCCCCACACACACACACACACACAAACTGGATTGGGGGAGTTTTGTGGTTGAAATTTAAAAAAGTAACAAATCCTTCCCCCGCAGGTCAATCCGACCCCACTAGGAAGGAATGGAATGCGAGGAATGCTTCAGTGCACATAGAAAAAACTAACAGTGCTCAAAATTCGAACTAAAAATTCTAAAACTTTACCAAAAAAAGAAAAGAGAATAGTTTTGATGTCTACATGCACTGAAAACAAGGCATTTCTTACTTAGTATTTTTGTCTTGTTTCTAGTCTAAATACAAAAAAATACTTACATTGAGAAACATTTACTAGACAAGTAAAAATTATTGTCTTGTTTTGGGGGGAAAATTACGCAAAATTAAGAGAGTTTTTGCTTAAAATAAGCTAAATAATCTGCCAGTGGGGTAAGTAAAATAATGTTTTTTTAACATTATTTTTCTTACCCCACTGGCAGATTATTTGGCTTATTTTTAGCAAAAACTCTCTTAATTTTGAGTAGTTTTTCCCCAAAACAAGACAATTACTTCTGCTTGTCTAGTAAATACTTCTTGCTTTAAGAATTTTTAGATGTTTGGACTAGAAACAAGACACAAATACTAAGAAAGAAAAGCATTTTTTGCAGCGCCCTGATCTTACTGGACATTCTCTGAGCAAATCGAGACGGGAACAATTGGTTTAATCATTTCAGACAACAAAAGTATTTTACTATATAATAGAGCCAATGCATGCTGATTATATCTCTTGCACTTTTCGTCATGCCAATAATGCATTAAATTATTCAAAATCGGTCTTTCTATCAAAAGCATTAGTCTTTTTCAGTGTTTTTGTTGGTTTGTGTGTTAAACAAGACTTTGATAAGAGAGGAACATGCCTAAAGTGTTTCCCTTCTAATATTCAATTTCATACACTCTAAAAAATACTGGGTTAAAAACAACCCAAGTTGGGTTGAGATTGGACAAACACAGAAATTGGGTTGTTTTTAACCCAGTATTTTTTAGATATTTTTGTGTCTTCCTGTCATTTATCTTGTAATTGTTGTTTTTAATTAAATGCATGTGACGTGTTTTAACATTCATAGTGCTACACTGTAAAAAATATATATTTTTTAGGTTGCCCTAAAATTTTGAGTTGATACAATGAACATTTTTTTGAGATTCGACAACCTTTATTAAAATATTATTAAAAGATTTTGTAAGCATATTGGGTAATTGTGTGTGTTTTATTTGTGATGACGCAGCCAAATAGTGCTATTTTCATGATTTATCACATTTTGAGTTTCTATTTATTAAACAAATTTCCTTCATTGTATCAACTCAAATTTTTAATTTCAATAAACTCAAAATTTTAAGGCAACCAGGTTACTTACTTTTTTTAGGTTAACCCAACAAAATATTGTTACAGTGTAGTGCAATGGCTCCAATGTTTTAAGTATAATTCTCACATCAGTCCTTCATTAGAGACTTCCCATTGTCCAACACTTACTTTTATTTTCATTTAAGTATTTGGGCCCAAGTTCAAAGATCATTTGTGGTGGAAATGTAGACCTAAACCAGTCCGGTCTGCATGTGTATGTGTAGTGGGTAGGGGTGGTATATAAGCGGGGACTGGCCATTTGTAATGTAATAGTTACTGAAGTTGTGGTCTGTCATGTATGGTGCAGGCTGGTAGTAGCATGTGACATTATTGGCATTAGGAATGATATTCTGCTCACCCAGGACTTTGAGCGCTAGAATGGTAATCATATTGAGAGTCTGACGACGCTCATGCCCCATTAAGCACACAGTGCTCTCATTGACCACCCTCCGAAGTGTCATCAAGTAATCATATTTGCTTTTCTCTTCTCCAATAAAATGGTTGCGCAGATATGATTCAATCTTGCGCTGCTGCTCGTTCACATCAGGGAAGTCAATAAAAAAACGTGAACACATGTAGCGCTCAAGTGTCTTAATTTCAGTCTCACAGGCAGGTTTAAAGTCCCGGACAAGCAGATTACTGTACTTGAGGAGGCCTCCACCCCTGATCTCTTCAGGGTTACGTGTTGCTATTAGCCGGTAGCGTAGATGATCCATAGCCTGCTCAAAGTCACCATACATGCTCTCAGCCATCACCGTAATGGAAGGCAGCTCTTTGGAAGGGAGTACGGGCTGGCTAATGTCTGAAGCTGATGGATTTGATATATTGGAAACCACCGCCTCACTCACCGAGGACGTTTCTAACGCATGTGATACTGCAGAGGGTTTCAAAACCTGTGAAAGTACCTCAGACGGTTCCAGAGCCTCAAAGAATACTTCCGAGGGTTCAATGACGTCCAAAGATAGGACTGATGGTTTCAAAAGAGCTTCTGAGATCCCAGGAGTCTCTGTTGCCGTCGTGGATATGGAAGGCTCTGGTGTCTTTGAAAAATGTGGTGCTGATACGGTGAGGCTTTGAACCTCTGGTAAAGGGACAAGTGGTTCTGATACATACGGTAATAGTTCTGGAGGTTCTTTAATCTCTGGAGTTGGCACAATAAGTTCCTGAGTCTGCAGAATGGACACAGGAGAGTTTTGAACTTGAGGTTCAGAGCATAAAAAATCGGACCCTACCACTTGTAAATCACTTGTATGGTCTGTAGACAGTGGCTTCAATATTTGAGAGGTGCAATTTGTTACCTTAGAGTCCGACTTGGTGACTGAGGGTGATGTGGGGTCATCAACATGGGCACAGGACTCAGCGTCTTCCTTTTTGGGAGAGGCTGAGTTCAGGTTATAGCTCTCATTTGCCTGAAGTAAAGGCTCAGAATTCACATTAATGAGAGGTACAATTGCCTGACACTGTGCAGTCTGGTTGCTTTCGGTAAAAGGCTGGTTTATCGTGTTTTGATCTTTAGGGAGATTACTGGGATTGGACGAAGGGATGACTATATGTGTAGCTTCACCAGTTTCTGGTTCTGAGCTTTGCGCTCGACTTTGAAGGCCGTCCTCTGGTGATAGACTCACGCACAGTGTCTCTTCTGAATGCATGTCGCTCTCTGCAACAATAAAAGCTCCAGCACAAGTGGCTACTTCTTCTGACTCTTTAGCTTCTTTTTCTGAGGCACTGGATAATTCAAAGCTTTGTGTGGTGAAACCTGACAATTTAACCTGCATAGGTAGTGGTTCATTTGGGTAAGCTTTAGGTGGATGCAAAACCTGACAAGTATTAACATCCAAATTATTTGACACTGATTTTTCCGATGGCACAGGAGATGTCTTTTTGGACATTTTCCGAGGAGGTTTGGGCGAGGAATGCTTGAGAACAACCATTTGTGAATTGTGGCTGTTTTTCTTGGCAGGGGGTGGCAGAGGATACTCGGCGTATGAATCTAGTGCAGCTTGTGTGAGAAATGTAATGGGAGCAGGTTGAAATGTGCATCGCTCACCAAAGGTCCCTTTTGTTGAAAGGCAAGAGAAGTCAGAATGGACCATTTCAAGCCATGGTTTGGGATTAACTGCCTCTATGTCTAACATGTCAGAATCCATTTCACTAATATATGTTTTAACTGGGGGATTTGTTTCCTTAACAGACACTACCAGTTCATTTCCTCCCCCTGAATCAATGCCTGTCTCATTTGTATTTACCTCTAGCAGTGTCTCCGTATGCAAAGACACATTTTCATGAAGTTCAATACTTTCCTCCACCGTTATAGGGTGCTCTGATACTTGCTCCATAGGCTCAGGCATTGTTGTCGTTTCAACCATCTCTGTTTCAGCATCTTTGTCTATTTCCAGAGTTGGTTCTCGTTCTGAATATGTAGGCTGTTCTTTCTGACTGATATCACATTGACACTGAGTTTGCACGTCATCAGTTTTGCAGGACATGTCAGTGTCACTTTCCTGGTGATGTCCTATGTCACAAGAGCTGAGAAATGGTTCATCCATTGGGGCTGACTGAATCCCTTTTGTTTGAGCTGAAGAAGAGTCATGGCCCTCTTGGTCTTCTTCAAACTTCCTCCTTTCAGCATCCAAATAAGATTGTAGCATGCTGTCCAGGATGATCTGAAAAGAGTCCACACTGAATTCAAACTGTCGTCGTAGAGAGTTGACAAACTTGAGCTCTACGTTTTTCCCACTATTGTTAGAAAGGGAGATAAGGCTCCAGCGGTCATGCTCAGTGAACACCTTTACCATCTTTTGTACATATGCCTCTTTCATGGTAAGAGCTGTGATTTTATCTTTGTTGACTCCTTTAGGTAAAAAGTCCAGCAGACAGCCCAAAACCACCTCCTTGATAATTTGGAAGTCCTCCGGTTTGGGAAGCTCCACGCCAAAGATTATATCCAAGTCTTTATAGCTGGTGCCATTCTCCTTCACCAGCACATGACTGGCTGTAGAGCCATTGAGACGGACATCTCTTACCTTGATTTTCTTCAAAATCAGTCTGTCTCTGACAACATGGATTATGTCTTTAGGCTTGATTTCAAGGGTTGGGAAATTGCCCCTGCCATGAATGGGAATGACCTCGGTAAGAACTTGGTCCAAAGTCTCCACCTGTTCTTGTGTCAGTTTGTGAAACCGGCGGTCATCTTCCATTTCTATCACGTTCACTAGATCTAGTAGAAATACAGATAGAGAGAAAATGTATTAAATATGTGCAGCATGTAAAACTTTCTAGTTATTTTAATAAAGTGCAATATAGTGGCTAGCCAGTAGTTTTCAAATTACATTTTTATGCTAAATTAAAATGCTTTCACATACAACAACAACAACACACTGTACTATGCTTTTGGTGCACATTTAGGTTATAAGTACACAATTTAATTAGCACAATATTAATACTAAAAGTAATAAACTAGGTGTTACCACTGATTTATATATTTCCTTGCAAACTTGATGATTAAATTGATGAGGTTAAGACTTTGATCTGTTTTTTGTCTTAGCTTTAGAACAACACAGCTTTGAAAGATCTGAATAAGAAAGGTTATGCGTGAAACCAACTGAAATAGCGACAGTGTTTCCATTAGCTGGAAAATACAGAGCTGTGACTTTTAAAAATGTGCAATACTTGGTAAAATTCTCAGACAAAATTTCTGGTAGAAATATTAACAAGAAGTATGTTCATAACTTCGAACCTATAAGTTCTCTGGCTGTGCAAATAACTGTGCAGCGGCCAGTAAGTAAACTGTAGAATGCTTTCAACACCTTTTTCAAGTTTTTCCGGCAAACGTTATCGTTTCATTCTGGCTGGTACCAACATTTGTTGAATAGAGAGCAAGACGCTGGATCAGCCGCTGGCATTATTGGAACCCCTCTTAAGTGTGGGGATTAGCACTGGCCACTGAGACGGCATCTTACTCAGATTTATATGAAAAGAGGACCAACCTGCACAGCAAAGTGGGAGTGTGGCTAAGCTACAAAGCATCGTGTTCCCTATTCAAGGAACCGTGGTTTCGTATGTACCTTAGACTTTCCCTTTCATAGGTTCACTTGATGCTTTGTCAGTAGCTGATACTATGGTAACTGTATATCATCACACCACACTACTGAAAACGTTTAATTTATCAGCCAGTGAGAAAGACAAAACAATTATTTATTGAGTTGCAGAATTTTACAAGAACCATCTAAGATGCCCTTCAGTGATCAAACTAAACAGAGTAAAAAAATGTTGTAACATTTTAGTCCAAAGATGAAGACAAAGTAAATAAAAACAACAGTGTTTTTAACTAAAGCTAAATTTAGGCAATCCAATATGCTATAACACAAACGAACAGCGTGCACAACATGCCACACAATGAACTGAGGAGAACGAAGGGCTTAAATACACAGGGTAATTAACTAATTAATCAATAACCATGTTAACAAATGAAGAGCGGGGAAAATGGAACAAAGGAAATACAAACTAAAAGTTAAAAGTCAGGCAGACTGTGACAGAAGGCCCAACGTCCCCAGAAAGGCGTGACCTCGTGCGGTGATATCTTGACTGAGGGAGGGTGGGGGCTCTGAGTGAGGACAGAGGTGGAGCCGGAGGGAATAAGGAGCCCAATGGAGCTGAATGATTGGAGTAATAAGGTGCAGCCGAAGATCTGGAAGTCGATGGTGATGGTAGAGCGACAAATGACCAAGGGTGGAACAAGAGAGTCCAGAGAAAGCTGGAAGGATGATTGTACCAGGTGGAGCCGAGGGGGTGAGGAGCCAAGGCGAAGCCGAATGATCAATGGGCCGAGGTGGAGCTGAGGGCTCAGAGGGACATGTCGGAGCCAGGGAATCCCCATGCTACAGCAGAGCTGGTGACCCGGGGCAAATCCGGGTTGCATGGCGAAGCCAATAGGGGAGCAGAGGTCCTGAAGGGCAACATAAGCAGGGACAAAGGAATGTTTGGCCGGATATGAACATCAATAACATAGACTTGGTGCTTGGCGACAAATCAGGCTTGGTGACAAAACAGGCTTAGAGATGGACTGGACCAGTGGTGAAGGAGACAACTCTATGCTGGACGGGACCAGCTGCGTCAAAGACAACTCCGTGCTGTGAGGGACTTCCAGAGGCAGAACAAATTTGTGATTGGGAATCAAGGTGGGAAGTTGTTCTTTTAACTCCACTGATATACCCACTCGCATGGATGCATTGGCCGGCTCACACACCTGGTGTGGTTCCTCACCAGCAGGAATTACCTTGTGGAATTACCTCATCCAGTCCGCTCCTGAATCCTTCCATGAGCGTGATGCCATCACAGGCAGAGAGGTGACTGATGCCAATTAACTCCACATAATCCTCACATAAACAAATATCACAGTCCCATTGGGCTTGTAATAATTCCCTATCGGGGAAACATTTATGGAAGCTATATCCATTTTCAATCTTCATCTGGTATTCTGTAACGTTCTAGTCCAAAGATGAGGAAGCTATATAAAACTATTTAACTAAAGCAATAACACAAACAAATAGCCTGCACAGCAAAAACAATACCAGACAATAATATGAGGAAACTAAAGGGCTTTAAATTCCCCTCCTCTCGCAGGGGAACCAATTCCTTGAGAGACTCACACAGGTGTTCCTCATCCTCTCTGATGATACCAGCCTTTAATGACGGACATCGATGGAAATTTAGGGAGTATGTGGACTGGGTACTCCTCTGTAATGGTTCCCCCTTTACCATCGTGTGAGCAAGGAGAAAATCAGCATGTCAGTAACTAGCCCAGCGACAGTGAAGTCAGAGCCTACCACAGATGTGTTGCAGAAGACCGCCTCAATCAGCGTGCCAAAGATTGTCCTGCAGCCCAAAGAAATGTCTAAACAGCAACATCACCCGTGCCTCCTGTATTACTGGCAGAGCATGAGAGGTTGACGTGGAGCCCAGACCCATCTACAGCAGCTGATGGAGATTTGATTGACTTTGAAGGTGACTGTATTCAGCCTGTTTTGTGTCCCTGCACCATTGATGTTTGCCAAACCTGTCTTGAACTATCAGAAATTGTGTTCCCGCTCTGCCTCCCACACCCATCTCCTCTGAATGTTTCAATTCTGCTTAATAAGAACTGCATGCCTGTTCCATGTTGGCCAAGAGGGTTGTTCAGAAGATATCTGCCTATACCTTGTCAGTCATCACTGAGTAATGTGTCTGTCCTGTATCATCCTAGATAATTAATTTTAAAGTTCCTGTCTACATGGCCCAGTTCTCCTGCCCTGCCTGCACTCCTCTCAGCCCTTCAGTTCTTCTCACGCTGGCTCTGCCTCTATGCCTGGATTTGCTCAGTGCTTCTAGTTTGCCAGTACAACCCAGGAGTGTTGACTGTACTGCTCCAGCCAGATCTTCCATGCCCATCACGCCACCTCAGCCAGATAACTCCACCTAGGCTCCTCACCCCTTTGGCTCCAACTGGGACTGCCACCCCTACAGCTCCACTGGGCTCCCTTGTCCCGCTGCCTCTGGCTTAAACCCTATTTGGACAGGATTAGTTTAACATGAGCAGGTGGGGGTAAAGTAATTATTACCAGAGGTTCTCTGTGATTTTAGTCCCGTCTGAATGTGCTATCTATGTAATCATTACGGACAATTTCAGTAAAGATTACGGAGAGTTTTACCTTCTGTAAAAATGTCCTCAGGTAATACTAATGCCTTTCGAATAGTCTCGCTGTAAAAATGTACGGTGAAATTCCGTAATTTCCTGTTTAAAAGTAGTTTTTGCCGCATTTTGCTAGCATAGAAGCACTCGAAGAAGCATTCGGTTGCGCTGTAGGTGGTGGGACAACTCTGGCAAACCTCCAGTATTATCCGCATACCATTTACAGCAAAAAGAAGATCCAAAGCATTTATTAGAGGCACAACACTTCTTTTAGCTCTAGGGAAAGTGTCTACTACAAACATAATCCAATCAGAATCGTTAGACTGGACCTAACTGTTTTATATAAAGTATAAAGTATATATATACACACACACACACATGCGAGTTCAGACTTGCCCTCATGTTGTGCATTTGATGACAGGAAGCGACATCATACGCACATAATGACAAGGAGGTTACTGTGGTGCGTAAAGCGAGTTACTCCTCCCACTTTTCCTAGTTTTACTGAGATGTCTTACCCCGGGCGAATTGGCCATTAATATTACAGATGTCCTGAGGTAAAATTACTTTACCCCCACTTCCCCATGTTAAACTAATCCCGTCTGAATAGGGCTTTGGTCAGTCATCGCTCTGCCTTCGCCACAGATTTCCAAGCCTTCACCCGTGCTTCATCTCGCCATCCCTCTCTCTGGCACCTCCTTCCCTCCGGCTCGGCTTTGGTCCTCGGTCGCCTAGCCTCAGTCCTCTGGTGCCCCGGCTCCACCTCAGTTGCTCATTGTTCCGGCTTCATACAATACTTTATGCCCTCCTCTTTAGCTCCCTCCTGCTCTCCTCTGTTAAGGCGTGGTACCCCCACTCCCTCAATGACTGGAAGTGGGGGTCCGTTCTTCGTATCTCATTTCATACATTTTAGATGATTTGACAGATCCCAGATCTGCTAATCCTGATAACTGATCTCTGGCTAATTTGGTTCTTCAAGTGAATCTGTGGATTTGATTAAAATATCTGGATTAAGTTATCTGAGATTAATGCGTGCTCTTGTGTTCATTGGAAAGGGCGGATATATCGATACTTGAAACCATGATCAGCAATGCAGCGATTCGCTGGCGACAAGACAGCAATGTAATGACATATTAGGCTTTACATTTTTATTTAAATGTTATAATTAACAATTAGTTTACTGTAATTTGACCTGTGTAGCAGATTTGCATGACAGCATTAATTCGTTTTTTAAAGGTCTAAAACAAGTCACTCCCATAATATCTGTCAATTAATGCACGGCTTAGACCAACTATCTGTTTTCCCAACTGTACATCATGTGTGTAAGACTCCAATAAAGTTTTTAGGTAATTTTTCCCTCACAAATAAATCTCTCAATGAGTAAAACTGGCTGACTCCGGCTCTAAAGACTCTAGTGCTGCGTTTCAGTTCGTTTTTATTATGCCCTTCACTCGCTAACTTCCCTCCTTCTCGTTCACTCGTTCACTTTACGAAATTGTTTAATGCAGCATTCTATATGTATATGGATGTGTTTGGGTTGTTTTTGATATTTTTAAAAACATTTTAGTTGTTTGTGGTGGGGTAAATTAAATGCGATATGTGGTGACGTCCCAATCGCGTTGCATTGTGGTATATGAAGCTGCCTGAAGTTTACATATGAAGTAGACTCGCTCCATCAATCATAATCGAGGGAGCAAGGGTCTGTCCATATAAACTTCCCTTGTCCACTTCATAAAGTGGAACGCACATCAAAATGGCGGCTGGGATTCCCTCAAGGGGAAGTGCTTAGGGAAGTTTGCAAGTGCGTGTCTTAAAGTGGAGTGGAACGCAGCATAGCATGAAACGTTTGTCCTCCACAGTAAAAGCAAATTCAC
Organism: Pseudorasbora parva; assembly: GCF_024679245.1. Lineage (NCBI taxonomy): Eukaryota > Metazoa > Chordata > Actinopteri > Cypriniformes > Gobionidae > Pseudorasbora > Pseudorasbora parva. The sequence continues at coordinate 5,312,939 of NC_090182.1, read as the reverse complement.
TCAGATGCAATGCAAGATCCATATCTTGCAAGTAAAGTCGTCACCTTTATTTATATAGCACTTTTTACAATGTCGATTGTTTCAAAGCAGCTTCACAGTGTTAACAGGAAAATAATGCGACAGAATTTGATTCGGCAGTACAGCCGCTCTGGTGACAACGGTGATGTTATCAGCTCAGTTCAATTGCCATGTAGTGTCAATGCAGGCAGATCAGTAATATAGTTGAAATTTAATTGTCCCCAACTGAGCAAGCCAAAAGCACAAAAGGAAAGAATCAAAACTCTTTCAGGGCCAGAATGGAGAAAAAACCTTGAGAGAAACCAGGCGCCAGTTCTCCTCTGAACTTCAATATAATGTTCCAGTGAGGATCATGCAATGACGTAGGCAAACTGAACAGCTACCCCACCACAAAAAAATATCATGAGGCATATCCTGTTTAGTGAAGTCCAATACATAGTCCACGAATGGTTGATCTCCCTGTCGGAGAGGCATGATTTTCACTGCTGGATTCATGTATTGGCATAGTCTTCTGTTACGTACCGCTCTATAACTTTGGCTAAAGATTCAAATGCAGCTTTTACTACGGAAATTCAAAATCGCAAACCAATTAACAGCCATAGTGTCAAAACCATAGAGCAAACTATCCAAACAGATAGAGTCCAAACACAGGGAAACATGGCTATCCAGGACAATGGGCAGAACAAAACCAAGGGGAGCGAAGGGAAACCGAGAATAGCAGTGAAACACAAAACGACTACACAAAGTGAAAATGAGAACACATGGGCTAGTTGCATAAACTTAGCCACTATGTTAAGACTGTGTCTTAAGCACTAATTTGTCCAACTAGCAATTAGTCTACATGTAATCTTACTTTTCTTATTCAAACTGAACTGATCTACCATTTTATGTAACTGATTTTAAAAAGTTAGGACCAGTCTTAAAAAAAAAAATTAGATGACTTACTTTTAAGACTAGTCTAAATGGTTTATGCAACCGGCCCCAGGACTTCCAAGAGTAAATCAAACACAGCTGAACGAAATCACACAATCATGAGAACAGCCAAAGGATTGTGGGAAATGAAGTCCATAACGGGAAGGCCCAGGAGTCGGGATGAGTGCCCCCTGGAGGAGAGTAAGGGCACTCCAGCTGGTGGATGGTACATACTGGAAATTATTACCAAAACATACAAAAATCTATCTGTTAAAAGAAGTAAATTAATTTCACTATAGTTAATTGTGTAAGCATATTAAAATAATTATTAAGCTGTTAAGCTAAATCCTGGAGTTTATAAGACTAGTTTATTATATTATATACATACAAGCATAACATATCCACGTTTGTGCATTAATGTCTTTAATGTACTGTCTACACTCTAAAAAATAATTCAGTGGCTTAGTAAATATCACAGTAATAATTAACTTTATTAACTTAATAAAATCTCTCAATATCATTTACTTGATGGTTTTAGTTAAACATACCAAAATAATTGACTAAAAATCCAACAGTTAATTTTGTCTAAAATGTATAGTTATATTTAAGTTTTTTTCACTAAAATAATTTAGTATTTAAATAACCAATTCTTTATTTTAAATATACTTAATACATTTGTGAAATTTATTTCAAAATATTTGAGAATGGAGAATTAAACCGATCTGTTTCAAGAACCACAAATATTACTTAATTAAAATCAAGATTATTAATATTTAACACACACTGAGGAAATTGAGTAAATTTACTCGATTAAAACAATGCGCCCCTCCCCCACCCTCTGACGTGACGACAGCTCGACGGTTGAGTGAGCGGATATTTGAATTCTCCTCAGTCACCAGAGCAGTTTCTTCTTCTCAGCGTCGCAGAATTGGGGCATTTCCTCTGAAATTCAGGTTTGTATGTTTGTTTTTTTATCTATATAATCATTACTGTGCTAAAAGGCATTTTATTTAATTCAAAACAACATACAGGGACAGTGTGAGTCACCTTAAGTTAACGTGTGGCGTTGGTCTTTGAAACGCCTGCTGTGGCTCAAAACACACAACTTTATTCGTAAAGATAATGAATATAATGAATTTGGACGATAAAATCTTATTAAAACTGGGCACTTTTTGTTTATTGTCAGGTTATGGAGTCTGGCGCCTCGCAGCATCTTTCAGCTACAAATGAAACGCAGGACAGCGGTCTCAAGTTCAAAGTCCACCCGCAGACCGCTAACGTTAGTCCATCTCAGGCTCGAGAAACAGCGCTGATACGGTGGAAATGGGATAACAGACCGGTTGATTACACTTGAATTACTTTTAAATGTTTAATTTTTACTTCTAAAATGTTTGTTACATGAGTTTAAATGTTGTAAAATAACTGTTATTCTTTACATGCCAAAACAGTAGCCTAATAACTGTTATATGCTGTAATGTTATTGCTGTACTCGTCGACAATAAAGCTCATGTCATGTATAAGTGTGTTTGTGTGGACTGTGGAGTATTTTACAAAGGTTTAGAGGAAATTAAAGTTATACTATACAAGTTAGTAATACTCATAAATAAAAACAGTTCATATTAGTCATAAATATTGGTTTTTAAAATGCTTTTTACCCAATTTTTTCTACTCAATTGAATTTGTTAATGTAACAAATGCAGTTACTCAGATCTACTTAATTTTTTTACTTACATTTACTCAGTTCTTATGGTGTCTATAATTGATTCCACTGCTTTAAAATTTACTCATTTTTTTTAGTGTAAAAATGTTTCACCAAAAAAATTGAGTAAATCATAGTATTAGTTTTTAGAGTGTAGGTGCAAATATGTAATGTTGTAAACTTGTCCAAGATGCAGACTGCTCATACAATATAAGTAAGTCATACAATATATGCTATTTATATAGAATCACACAGTAAAAGAGTGACAACAAACACCATTAACTAAAGCGAATTAAAAGAAATCAGCAACGTGACGTCATTGTGTGATGATCTGCTGAATTTCTTCTTTTTTCAACTGGTTCATAAATATCCGAAATTAACAGTTTGCAGAAATGAATCGTTCTTGTCTTCACTATTCTGGGTAAAATGCCACCACCCGCTTTAGGATCAGACATGCGCAATGCCATTGTAGTTCCTTTGTCATAGTTTTTACACTCTTGAAATGTTCTATGCTGCAGTTTTCATGTGGGGAGTTCATCTTACCGTGTGGGAGCATGCCATACAGCCAATAAAAATATAACAGACTGCACTTAAATAAAAAGTGCTTTTGTAGTCTATTAACATCAGGCAGGCAATTCATCTTGGCTGAGGGGGCGGGATAGACCGTGAGGGGGGCGTCGCCTAGTGACGTCGGTCCTGTGACTATGGCGTCATTACCGACACGTCACGACAATTCAATCCCACATTCAAAACAAGTAAAATCTCACGCTCTGTCTCACTTTAACTGTCCGCGTGATTATTCGCATTGGCAAAAGAGCTCTATTAGTATTTTTGGTTGAATGCGTCTAATAGACACACAGATGAATGTGGACATTGTTGGCAGTGACGATGCAGCACGATGATATTTTCCTCCCCCGCCCCTCTCGCGCGCGCACTCCCGCAAATAAACCTCTGTGAGTCATCGAAGTACTTCTGCTCATCCATTCACAGATATATACGCCAGCAGGATCCAGAAAACCAGCCGCTTCTTTACGCATTTAAACGCGCATGGCACACTGCAAACTCACAATTTGCTGTTGCTCATGTAATTCTCTGACAGAGAAGCATGCTTACAAACCAAGCACTATATTAAAAAGTTCTGATATATGAGAAGTGCACGCGCGTAACATTCTCAAATGAATGCGTCCTAAACCTTAACCCAAACATGAATCGACAGGCAAGGCGTTGCTTTTATTGTGTGTGCGCTTAGTAAACATTACATCTGGAATCGATATAACAGTAAAACGCTGTCGTCATCATCGCTAGGCTACCCTATATTCACTCACTACATGCTTTTTTCATTCGCTGTCACCATAGTTTGCGTTTGCAAGTCCAACATAAGGTTTGTCAAACTTTCAAAGAGAACAGAGGTGTATAGCGAGCGATTTAAACAAGTAAAAAAGTGTAAAATAAAGACAATAGCAGCCGCGTATGCATCATTGGATTACAGATATGTTGAGAAGTCAATATGAGTTCGAGTCCACACGAAGATGGGAGTTTTTCAACTCACCACTCGATGTGCAGAAGCGTTACAGTGGCGACTCGTCAGTGCTGATGTCCGGGGTTGATCCGACAGTGATTTGGTCATCGGGTTTAGGGTGCATTAGGGTGCCAAACGCCGGGGAGAGATGCGGGAGCGCGGTCGCTGTCCAGGCGGATCGTGGTTCTGAAACTCTTAAATATCCCACACCTTCTGCTCTCTCAGAGCCCGGAGCTTAAAGCAGTTTCCATGGCGACCTGGCGTCAGAGTTTTGAGGTAGTCCACGTAGTAGTGCGAGTCACAACAATGGCACATATCAGGAGCCCGCGCAGCGAGAGTTAACAGGTGTCAGGAGCGCGCACACGTATGTGCATGCGGACGATAATCACACTTGTGAGGGGTTATCTATTCTAAACAACGCTTTCCAAACTAAAGAAAATTGTGCGTGTGTGTGTGTGTGTGTGCGTGTGTGTGGGCATGTTTTTGTGACATGAGGACACCAATGTGTATAATGGCATGGGTATGACACAGGTATTACAAGGAGAGGGTGAAATATGAGGACAATGGCCATGTCCCCACTTTTCAAACGGCTTATAAATCATACAGGATGAGTTTTTTTTTTTTTTTAAAGTAAAAATGCTGAATATTTCCTGTGATGGCTAGTGTGTGTGTGTGTGTGTGTGTGAGAGAGAGAGAGAGAGAGAGAGAGAGAGAGAGAGAGAGAGAGAGAGAGAGAGAGAGAGAGAGAGCCTGTTTATGTGGTTTATGAGGACACAAATTTGTATAACTACATGGGCATTACACTGGTATTACACTATTAATTTGGTTTATGAGGACATTTCAGATGTCCTCATATTTCAAATAGCTTTAAAACATACCAAATGATGGTGTTTGTGTGTGTGTGTGTGTGTGTGTGTGTGTGTGTGTGTGTGTGTGTGTGTGTGTGTGTGTGTGTGTGTGTGTGTGTGTGTGTGTGTGTGTGTGTAGGTTTATTGGTAGGGGCAGTGTAAGGGGATAGAAAATACAGTTTGTACAGTATAAAAACCATTATGCCTATGGAAAGTCCCCTCATTGTGAGTGTGTGAAAATGTGATATATCAAGTGAAAAATAAGTATCAGCAATTAGACAAGCCTACGCAGATATTGATGATTAAGACTGCATTTCGTCCAGGTACTGTGCTTATTTATTTATATTTAAGATAACTTCCCCCCGCTTTTTGTGCGCACCTAAAATGAGTGTTTTATCCAAAGCCAAAGTGTAACATTGTCAAATATATGTACCACAATGAATCCACCGAGTATTAATATTGCATTTCTCACACAAACACTTGTTTTACTGGCAGTGGGCTTTGGAGGATGCTCTGCAGTGCTATGTTATATCAGCCAGCTCGTGACTCATCCCTCTCTCATGATGTAGAGACGCAAAAGCGCGCATCAATCAACCCCTCCCTCTGCACACGTCAAGGAGAGAGCTCTGCAGTGCAAGTCCGGACACACATGTCATGTCCAATACATTAGGCAGTTTAGTTACATTTTTAGACATCCCACCAATGTATGGATCACAACACGCTATGCAATAGGCTACTGCAATGAAATAACTACATTTAAATTAAGAAAATCCCAAAGAGAGAATGTATATATAGTAGAAGAGTATTCTTTAAATGGTTAATGGCTATGGGTAACGTTTTGGTGGATGTTATGGCTGTTTTCAAGGCATGCAGGCGCTCTCGGTAGATGATGGCGATTTGCGAATTTCCATAAATAAATCCTACGTCACTACGCCTGTACCCAAATGGACTCCAGCGCAGTAAAATGTCTCGCTGAGCTCCCGCCCCGATGCGCGTGACGTCACCGAGGACGCCGTCAGTGAGTGACGCGGATGATGCGTGACGTGTCCGCGGCATTTTCCTCTGTGAAACCAAAACAAGTGTTTGTTTGTTTTTTTTTCTTGCTTTTTTTTTTTTTTTTTTTTTTGGTCGCTGAAATGGACACCAGCAGTTCTTCCACTGCTTTTTCTCGGTGGTATTTAATAAGCATGTGTGTGAGTGTGTGTGTTTGAATTTAGTCTGTGTGAATAGTGAATTGGGCATTAAAAAAACACGTTTACTGTCAAAATGTCATCTCGTTTGTGTAAGTAATACATTGTTAGCTTTCACAAAGTTGTTTAATTAATAGTTTTAAGTAGACCTATTATTTATAGCCCATTATTAGACATGGTCTGCACACGCATTAGAGTCACAAACACAAGGTTTGCTTTCGTTTCACTGCTAAGAAATGCTGGGTTACAAACAACCCAAGTTGGCTTGAAAATGGGCAAACCCCTGGGTGGTTTTAACCCAGTGGTTGGGTTAAATGTTTTATTCAACCCAACTATTGTTTAAAAATGAGTATATTGCTGGCTTAAAAACAACCAAAAATTAATAGATATTCATATATTATATCATCATCATCATCATCATCATCATCATCATCATCATCATCATCATCATCATCATCAACTTTTATTTCAGACTCATGGTCCATTTAGAGACCCAGACATAACAAGCAACATACATTAAATAAAATAGATAAAAGTAATAAATAAAATAATAAATAAATAAATAAAAAAAAATATTTTTTAAATACATAAAAAAAGACTTTTAAATAATAACAATATAAAAACAATATATAATTTTTTTTATATAAATAATAACATATATTAATAAGTAGGTTGTAAAGAAAAAAATTGACACATAATACTATAGGCAACAAAAATAATCAAAAGGTGAACATTTATTAATAAGCAATTAATAAATGTTTATTGTTTAAATAGTACTCATTAAACTTATTAATGATGTTCATTTATTAAACATATGAATAAATGTGTATTTCCAACATACTTTGGGTTCATTTTAAGCACAACGATACAGCAATTGTTAAACAATAGTTGAGTTAAATAAAACTACCTCGAAGGCTGGGCAAACATTTAACCCAACCGCTGGGTTTGTCCATTTTTAACCCATCTTGGGTTGTGTTTAACCCAGCACTTTTTAGAGTGTATGGTTAATAGGTTCCTCTATATGAATAACATCATAATTATGTAAAAAAGAAAGAAAAGAAAGTAACAAATGATTTCAAGTCAAAATAATATATTCAAAGATTACAAATATTTATTTTTTTCCTGTGGCCAAACAAATGCTTAGTGTGAGGAACAGACCCACAACTGATCACGTCTCCGTTTACTCCAACACTTAAATCTGCATTCCTTCTTTCTTTCTTTCTTTCTTTCTTTCTTTCTTTCTTTCTTTCTTTCTTTCTTTCTTTCTTTCTTTCTTTCTTTCTTTCTTTCTCTCTCTCTCTCTCTCTCTCTCTCTCTCTCTCTCTCTCTCTCTCTCTCTCTCTCTCTCTCTCTCTCTCTCTCTCCCTCCCTCCCTCCTTTCTTTCTTTCTTTCTTTCTTTCTTTCTTTCTTTCTTTCTTTCTTTCTTTCTTTCTTTCTTTCTTTCTTTCTCTCTCTCTCTCTCTCTCTCTCCCTCCCTCTCCCCCCCCTCCCTCCCTCCCTCCCTCCTTTCTTTCTTTCTTTCTTTCTTTCTTTCTTTCTTTCTTTCTTTCTTTCTTTCTTTCTTTCTTGATGCCAAGGTAAACAGAGCAAATGTAAAAGTACATATTTAAAGGAAATGATACTACATCAATAATAAATAAAAAAGCAGTAAAAAGTAGCCTACTCATTATTTTTTTATGTTGAAGGAACCAAACAGCTCATCCTTAAAGAACAGAAAGAAATCTAAACGAGAGTTGCAATTAAAGAATTTAGAAAATGTATCATCATCATCATGAAGAAAATTCAATCCGAAATATTTGTGTGTGAGGGCGATCCCAGAAGATGTGATGAGCAGTTTCTCCAGGGGTTCATACAAATTAAAGCTGACTTAAATCTAAAAAAAGCAATATAACTATGAAAAATACAATGCTAAAGTTTGAGATTTATCTTTGCAATTAAATAAATGCAAGGAGATTGTATTATTATTTTTATTATTATTATTATTTTTCAGGAAGAGTAAATCCAGTGATTAATCTGGAATGCACCATTCGTTTTTTTAATGTTTTTGTTCAGATTTTCAATAAATATCTGCTACGGTACTTTTATCTGACTGTAACGTGTTAGGGTTGTGGTCGAATTAGGTGTTTAAAAATACAGATGTGTGCAAAGAATAAAATGCATAATCAATTTTACTTTGCCAATAAACACAAGTGTGGCAATTTTAGCAAGCAAACTTTGACTAGGAGAGGTGTATGGCCAACAAGCACCTGAAAGCTCTGGAGTTTCTAGTCTGTCAATATAGCGACATCTAGGGTTCCCTTCAGGTCGTGTGTCATGTCCACCTAAATGTTTTAACTTTCTAGCTGAAAATGCCAGGCGTTCTTCTGCAAACACTCAGATGGGGGCGCTTTGGATATACAACTTTTTTTTCTTCTTTGTTTCCAGCTTGGATTTCAATGGCTTCGTCTTCCCTGGCAGATCCATTATTTTCATATTAGCAGTCCAGAGATGTCATTTGGCACATACAGTCACGATCATCAGGATGATCATAATCTATTGCTCCTGTCCACACAGTGTAATCCACAATGGACATTTCTTTGGCTTGTTTGTTTGGTCAAAAATGGTGCTTCCTACTGAGCAGCTCTAGTCAAATGAGGTCACAGTGCCCCCCAGTGGACACAACAACTTACAATAATAGAATACAATACATGTCTCCTACATTATTTATCAAACCTGAATATTTTGAAAAAGACATGCCCTTTTTTGGATTCACCGTGCTTCCCTACTCACTTCACAGGGGACATCTGTTTAAATTCACTTTTTTATTTATGACTTCCTGCATGGGTCATCAAACAGAATCACATGATGACATAATATACTTATGTAAATGAATATGATATTGAATATGGATGTATTTGTTTGCACATTCTGCACAGAACAAATCAGAAGTAAGATCCCACAAGTGGTAGTGATGGGTCATTCATGAACAGGTCTCCAGTCACCCAAAGAATTTTAAAACATGGACGTGACTATAATGGTCGCTATAGCCTTCATAAAAAATAACTTTGTCTTTACACAAGTCGTGTTGTGTGTCATTTCACCCATACACAGTACAATTATATTATAAATATACACTATATTGCCAAAAGTTTTTGGATGCCTGCCTTTACATACATATGAGCTTTATATAATATGGAGTCGGCCCACCGTTTGCAGCTCTAACAGCTTCATCTCTTCTGGGAAGGCTTTCCTCAAGGTTTAGGAGTGTGTTTATGGGGATTTTTGCCCATTCTTCTAGAAGCTCATTTGTGAGGTCAGGCACTGATGTTGGAACGAGAAGGCCTGGCTCTCAGTCTCCGCTCTAATTCATCCCAAAGCTGTTCTATTGGGTTGAGCTCAGGATTCTGTGCAGGCCAGTCAAGTTCCTCCACACCAAACTCCTCATCCATGTCTTTATGGAGCGACGCTTTGTGCACTGGAGCGCAGTCATGCTGGGACAGGAAGGGGCCGTCTCCAAACTGTTCCCACAAAGTTGGGAGCATGAAATTGTCCAAAATGTATTGGTGTGCTGAAGCATTAAGAGTTCCTTTCACTGGAAATAAAGGGACAAACCCAAACCCTGAAAAACAACCCCACACCACAATCCCCCCTCCACCAAACTTTACACTCGGCACAATGCAGTCAAGCAAGTCCCGTTCTCCTGGCAACCGCTAAACCCAGACTCGTCCATGGGATTGTCAGACTGAGGCGTGATTGGTCGCTCAGAGAACACGTCTTACTGCTCTAGAGTCCAGTGGCGGCTGCTTTACTCCACTGCATCCCACGCTTTGCATTGCTCTTGGTGATGTAAGGCTTGGATGAGCTGCTCGGCCATAGAAACGCATTCCATGAAGCTCTCTACTCTGTTCTTGAGCTCATCTAAAGGACTCAGAAGTTTGAAGATCTGGAGCTATTGACTCTGCGCACTGTGACCCTCAGCATGCGCTGACCCCGCTCTGTGAGTTTCTGTTGTTCCCAATCGCTTCCACTTTGTTATAATCCCACTAACAGTTGAGCGTAGATAATATAGTAGTGAGGAAATGTCAGGAATGGACTTATTGCACAGGTGGCAACCTATCACGGCCCCACGCTTGAGTTCACTGAGCTCCTGAGAGCGACCCATTCTTACACTAATGTGTGTAGAAGCGTCTGCAGGCCTAGAGCTTGATTTATACACCTGTGGACATGAAGAGACTGAACACCTGAACTCAGTGATTTGGAGGAGCGGCCCAATACTTTTGGGAATATAGTGTATGTTATTGCAACCCCTTGTCAAATAAATAAAGGAACTTGAGATTAATTTGAGTTTATTATTTTAGTTTACAAGTAGAGAATGCAGATTGATACATGATCTTGTAAAAACTATAATAATCCTGAAAATAGGTTAATATATATGCTAAGGTATATTACATATTGTAAACACTGCCTCATGATTTACTGTTGTTGTTCTGTTTGCTGTATTTTATTCTGGGGTAAGCGTCTCTACACCAACTAGATTATGAGACAAGGTCTTAACTTGGCGATGTTGTGTGCTTAAATTTATTTTTAAGTGAATGTGTGCAAAGTTATATAAATTTTAAAAAATGCGAAACCTCGATGGGCTCTTTTACCTCATGATGGTGCAATGGAAAAATGGAACATAATCAGAAAACGCAAAACAGTTTTTAAATCAGTTTTTAAATATGACACTTATCCGCTTTTTATGTTATTACCTGCCCTTTAATATTTTTGTTTTTGGTTACATTTTACAATAAGGTCTCATTTGATAGCATTAGTTAATGTATTAACTAACATTAACAAACAATGAGCAATAAAGTTACAGTATTTATTAATCATTGTTAATGTTAGTTAAAAAAAACAACCCAAGTTGGGTTGAAAATGGACAAACCCAGAAATTGGGTTGTTTGAATGGTTTCATTCACTGGGTTTAAACAACCCAATTTCTGGGTATATCTATTTTCAACCCAACTTGGGTTGTTTTTAACCCAGCATTTTTAGAGTGCATCAAATGCAACTGTTGATTTTAATAATAGTAAATGTTAAAATCTACATTAACAAAGATTATTAAATACTGCTGAAGTATTGTACGTTCTAAGTTCATGTTAACTAGGAGACTAGTAATTCATTAATGAAACCTCATTGTAAAGTTTTGAGTTATTTTTGTCTAAAATGTTGTATTCTGCACTTTTGCTTTTCCAACCCTTTCCGTTTTCTGTTCTCACAAATCAAGCTATATTTCCTCTGATGAGCTCAAATGGTCAGATTTGATAGCCGTCCTTTTGTTCAGCCATTCCTTACTCAACAAGAAACAGATGGAAAAATCAAACATCCCATGTAGGACGGAAGCTGTCTTTTACATGCCAAGCCTTCATTATCATTATGCTCTATCTGCAACCAATTTCAGTTAATGCCGCCTATATATATATATATGTGTGTGTGCGTGCAGATGTTGGCAGGACAGAGCCACACAACCTCCTGCTCCCAGAAATCTTCTGTCCAATCAGTTTAGGATCAAATGTCTCTGACTGATGGAGCAGACCCTTCACACACACATTGCTGTGATGATTTTATTAACTCTTGTTATAGGGATAGTTCACCCAAAAATGAAAGTTATCCCATGAGTTACTCCCCCTCAAGTCATCCTAGGTGTATATGACATTCTTCTTTTAGACGAATACAATCAGTAATATTAAAAAAATGTAATAAATATCCTCTCTCTTCCAAGCTTTATAACGGCAGTGACTTGTGGGGTCATTTTTGAAGTTCATAAAAGTGCATCTATCCATCATATAACTGCTCCACATGGTTAATAAAGGCCTTCTGAAGCTAAGTGGTGCATTTGTGTAAGAAAAATATCCATATTTAAAACTTTATAGGCTAAAATAACAAGCTTCCGGTGGTCAGCGGTACGCAAGTCGACTTGCGCTAAAAGAGTGACCCCTGACGTGATGTTTAGAAGTACCGTAAGCTTTGACGGCTCTCGTGGATGGGCTGGGCAACAAACTCAAGCCCCTCTTATATTGAAATCCTCCGCCATTTCTCTTTAAAAATTCTCGTTTTAGACTCTAACTCATGGCCGGTGTTTTGTTTTGCTCTATCCTCTGCACTTCAGCATTCGTCAATACGCTTGCGTCAAGGGTTACTTTTTTAGCGCAAGTCGACCGCTGGCCACCGGAAGCTAGCTATTTTAGTCTATAAAGTTTTAAATATGGATATTTTTCTTAAACAAACGTGCCACTCCTCTTCAGAAGGCCTTTATTAACCTTCGGAGCCGTGTGGAGCAGTTATATGGCAGATAGATGCACTTTTATGGACTTCATAAATGACTCAACCATTCACTGCCATTATAAAGCTTGGATTAGCCAGAACTTTTTTAATATAACTCTGATTGCATTCGTCTGAAAGATCAACGTCATTGGGGGAGTAAATCAGGGGATCGTTTTCATTTTTTTGGGTGAACTATCCCTTTAAGTTTGCAGTTTAGTTCTCATTCTCTGGGCCCAGTTGATCAAAAGATGATCCCCTTCCGTTATCAGTCAGAACCCTTATCTGACAAATACATGAAAAATATACATTCAATAAGGAATGCAATCATTAGAAAATATGTTTGTCTGTAATATTATCATGTTCACGATATGTCACGATATTAAATTATTGTGAGCGCCCTTCACTTAATTTTTCTAGTTGACTATTGGTTGTTCATTTAAGCGATTAGTCGACTAATCACACACAGGGCCATTATAGGCAAACTAGGTGGTCAGTGTGTATTGTAGAGGCAAAATATATGTTTTGTTGTTGTTGTAGTAGTTGTAGTTTTTTCTCTCTTTAGACAATACACTAATATCCATTAATTCATGCTTAACTAATGCACAGATAATCATGAGTTAATGAATGACTCGTGAATAACTAACCCATTTATTAATGATTACTGCATCAGCAACTAATGTAGATTATATACGATTAATAGATTAAGTAATTATTCAATTGTTATTAGTTAAATGTGTCATAATGTGTCATATTAATTGATAACATATTAACTAATAATTTGAATTAACATGTTAATTACCACAACGGGTCAAAGCCGTTCATGTCAGCTTCCAGTCGTCTGCTTTAATTAATCATTAGCTGTAATTTATAAAGGTGTCATTATGTTCTGACTTTACTTGTTGAGGCACATGACTATTAACTAGTTGATTAATGTGTAATTGTGGTTATGGGTTTTGAACTATTTTTGAATTAGTTAATAGTCATGTGCCTCAACAAGTAAAGTCAGAACATAATGATTAAACATGAACTCATGATTATCTGCACTGTAAAAAAATATTTAGAAAAAAAGTTACCTGGTTGCCTTAAAATTTTGAGTTCATTGAAATTAAAATTTTGAGTTAATACAATGAAATTTTTTGAGATTAGACAACCTTTATTAGAATATTATTAATAGAATAGAATAGAATAGAATAGAATAGAATAGAATAGAATAGAATAGAATAGAATAGAATAGAGTAGAATAGAATAGAATAGAGTAGAATAGAGTAGAATAGAATAGAATAGAATAGAATAGAGTAGAATAGAATAGAATAGAATAGAATAGAATAGAATAGAATAGAATAGAATAGAATAGAGTAGAATAGAATAGAATAGAGTAGAATAGAATAGAATAGAATAGAATAGAATAGAATAGAATAGAATAGAATAGAGTAGAATAGAATAGAATAGAATAGAGTAGAATAGAATAGAATAGAATAGAATAGAATAGAATAGAATAGAATAGAATAGAATAGAATTGAATAGAATAGAATAGAATAGAATAGAATAGAATATACTCTATTGTCCCATTACTGGGAAATTTGTCTTAGACATCGTGACACGGCCAATGTACAATAGGACAATACATACATACTTACATACATAAAAGCATACATTTTAATATAAAAAATACAGCATTATATATCAGACATAAGATTCTCTATTTAAGATTTTGACCGCAGTTGGCACAACATAATTTTTGTAACGATTTGACTTACACTTCAAAACCCTAAATCGTCTTCCTGATGGTAACAAATTAAAATACATGTGCAAAATATGTGTCATCAGCAACAATTTTTGTAGCTTGTTTAAAAACCGATGCCTCGTACAGCTCTTGTATAATTTGTTTGTCCTTCAACCCTATAATTTTTTGAGCAGTGTGGTGCTAATTTTGTTTTTAATTGAACAGTCAGGTTTCCATACCAAGCAGTGATTCCATACTCAATTACACTCTCAAATACAGATTGATCAAACAAAAACCAAGATCTTCTGATTTACTCCAAACACTTTTAACCTTCGCAGGAAGTATAACCTTTGCTGTAATCTGCACTGTAAAAATGTTTGGTTGTTTTTTGTTGGTTTAACTTAAAAAAGTAAGTTACCTGGTTGCCTTAAAATTTTGAGTTCATTGAAATTAAAAATTTGAGTTGATACAATGAAGGAAATTTGTTTAATAAATAGAAACTCAAAAATATTATTGTATCTGAACCACATAAAAAAAATTGATAAATCATGAAAACAGCACAATTTGGCTCCGTCATCAGAAATAAAACACACACAATTACCCAATATGCTTACTAAATCTTTTAATAATCTTTTGATAAAGGTTGTCGAAGCTCAAAACATGTTCATTGTATTAACTCAAAATATTAATTTCAATGAACTCAAAATTTTAAGGCAACCAGGTGACTTTTTTTCTAAATAATTTTTTACAGTGTAGAGTATAGACCAGGGCTATTCAAATCTTACCCTGGAGGGCCAATGCGGTGCAGAGTTTAGCTCCAACCCTGATCAAACACACCTGAACTTGCTAATCAATGTCTTCAAGATCATTAGAAAATCACAGGTGGGTGTGTTTGATCAGGGTTGGAGCTAAACTCTGCACCGCATTGGCCCTCCAGGGTAAGATTTGAATAGCCCTGGTATAGACTGTTAATGTGAGAAGACCAGCATAATAAGTTGTCTACATAAACACCTAAATATTTGATTGAAGAAACCTGTTCAATATTGCCATGTTTTATAACAGGACTGTGATCCCCCACAGATTTAGGATCAAAAATCATTTCAACAGTCTTTTTTTCATTTAAAAGCAAAGTATTAGAATCAAAATTATTACAAAATTAAAAGATTTTGTAAGCATATTGGGTAATTGCGTGTTTTATTTGCGATGACGCAGCCAAATTGTGCTATTTTCATGATTTATCACATTGTTTATGTGGTTCAGATACAATAATATTTTGAGTTTCTATTTATTAAACAAATTTCCTTCATTGTATCAACTCAAATTTTTTATTTCAATAAACTCAAAATTAAGGCAACCAGGTTACTTACTTTTATAAGTTAAACCAACAAAAAAACCCACATTTTTTTACGGTGTAGTGCATTAGTTAGGCATGAATTAAAGCATATTAGTGCATCTGTATTGTAAGGTGTTACCGAACGTTGTCCACATCCTGACTGCGGCAGCTCTGCAAACAGAGCATAAGCTCGGCCAGCATGGATAAACCGTGATTCTTAAAACATGGGGCTAATGTTTTACTTCCTTACTTAAGTGTTTTACTGTCTGATGATACAGCTGTCCTGTCGGCAGATGGTTTGAATCCTCATGTTCCTTCTCCCCCTTGTCAAAGCATTCAATTTTCTCCAGGCTGACGGGCCGGCTGTCCGCGGAGCAGGAAGCAGAGGGCATTGGTTCTGGTTGATCTGGTGGGGCATGTGTGTCCAATCAGTTCAGTAAAGGGCTTTCCCCAGCTTCCATCACTCACTCACACACACACACACACACACACACTCATCTGCCTAAGCCAGTGTTTCCTCACATATGTGCTAATGCTTTTAATTTGTTTTTATTGCTTTTTTGCAGCTGGCCCTATCACTTTCAAAGCATCTGGAGTCTGAACACATCCCTGCGCTCATCACATGAGGCAGAGAAACTTTCTTAAACTAAGGGCATTTCATATAGAATTTGACGTGCTCATTATGTGCTATTGCTGACAAACAGAAGGAAAGATAGCCACAAAAATATACAAAAACAAAATAAGCATGTGATTTGATTAAAGAGGCAGGGTCTCAAGCCCCTCTGTGCACACCACTGTTGATAGGAAGCCATATTAAAATCATTTTGAGACTACTCAATTGGGTTACTTGAAATGACTTCATTCCATGATGTTGAAGTGAACAAATTATGTTTGTTTTTAACTAAATTGATTGATGTGGAACTGATGTAAATGATTAAATCATGTAAATCCAACACACCTTTTTTCAGTGTGAGAAGTAGGCTTTATAGGGTTGAGTGTGTAACTATTGATTGGACATTATGGTGTAAGTGTCTTTGAGGTCTCATCAGAACAACAACATCCGGCTGGACCAGAGCTGGCAAAGCAATGGGAATGGGAATGGGAATGGGAATGGTATGAGAGTGTATTTTGTTGCCGAGGATCTGAATAACACAGCATAACCATGAGTTGTGAGGTATGAATTAATTGATTAGGTGTATTCTTGACTGAAATAATAACTCTTGACTTAAACTGTGTCCTCAAAAGGGCTACTCCATAGTTTAGGAGCCAAATATGAAAATGGATCTATACCGGTACATCCTTTTGTGGATTTTTGATATTCTAGGAACTAATAATATAAGAATATCTAGTGTTCAAAGCTTGCTCAAGAAATTCCCACTGAAGTGTTCCCCTGGAAATGTAATTGTCTCACCCCTTTTGCATTCTTGATTTTTGCCTTTGTGTAAATTTCATGCAGATTCACAAGTATTAAGGTTATGGCAACAATTTATGTCAGAATTTATGTAAAAGAGATTAATCTCACAAGTAAATGTCCCTGTAATTTATCACTCAAAAATAATAGAGGTTTAAATATGCTCACCTTTTTAACATAATGCCACAAGGCGAAAAAATGTAATGGTCCAAAACAGTACAAGGTGACATCGTGTGTCTAAGAACATGCAACAGCTACATCAGCCTACGTACGTGTGTGTGTGTGTGTGTGTGTGTGTGTGTGTGTGTGTGTGCGTGTGTGTGTGCGCGCGTGTGTGTGTGTATGTGTGTGTGTGTGTGTGTGTGTGTGTGTGTGCGTGCGTGCGTGCGTGCGCGTGTGTGTGTGTGTGTGGCCTGGTAAACCCTACATTATGGGGACAAAATGTCCCCACAAAGATGGCAATATCCAAAATCCTTGTCCTTGTGATTGATAAATCACACTTAGTGATGTTTTATGAAAATGTAGAAATGCAGAATGTTTCCTGTGATGGATAGGTTTAGGGGTAGTGTGTGTGTATGTGTGTGGGCATGTTTTGTGACATATGAGGACACAAATGTGTATAATGACATGGGTATGACATATTATTACAAGGAGAGGGTGAAATATGAGGACATTACCCATGTCCCCACTTTTCAAAATGCTTATAAATCATACAGGATGAGTTTTTTTAGAAAGTAAAAATGCAGAATGTTTTCTGTGTTGGGAAGGTTTAGGGGCTGTGTATGTATGTGTGTGTGTGTGTGTGTGTGTGTGTGTGTGTGTGTGTGTGTGTGTGTGTGTGTGTGTGTGTGTGTGTGTGTGTGTGAGTGTGTGTGTGTGTGTGTGTGTGTGTGTGTGTGTGTGTGTGTGTGAGAGCCTGTTTATGTGGTTTATGAGTATTATGAGCATGGGTATTACACTGGTATTACACTATAAATGTGGTTTATGAGGACATATCAAATGTCCCCATAATTCAAATGGCCTTAAAAACATACTAAATGATGTTTTTTTGAGAAAGTAAAAATGCAGAATGTTTCCTGTGATGGGTAGTTTTAGGGGCAGGGGCAGTGTAAGGGGATAGAAAATACGGTTTGTACAGTATAAAAACCATTACGCCTATGGATTGTCCCCATATGTCACAAAAACAAACGTGTGTGTGTGTGTGTGTGTTGGGTAGTTTTAGGGGCAGGGGCAGTGTAGGGGGATAGAAAATATGGTTTGTACAGTATAAAAACTATAGCGTCTATGGAAAGTCCCCATAAAACATGGAAACACAACATGTGTGTGTGTGTGTGTGTGTGTGTGTGTGTGTGTGTGTGTGTGTGTGTGTGTCAGCTCGTGGTGGGTAAGAGTGGTAAAAACACATAAAAAACACACATGGAAAGATCCTTGTCAGGTTGCAGTTAGTCACACTCCTGCGTCTCTAATTGAATTAGCATTGACAGCTCACCACAGGCCAGGCTGTGGACTCCAAACACTCAGCGAGCGGTGTGTGTGTGTGTGTGTGGTGGGAGGGTGCATATGCCCTGAAATCAATTACCTGCACACGGAGCCGGGGCGATCGACACATCCTGTATGTCAGCTTCAGACGGACAGCAGCATCTGCAGACACCTGACTGCACTGACCTCACAGAGGCTCTTCAAAGAGCAGCGCACTCACAGCGGCTCTAAATCACCTGTTTGGCTCCGACACCTGATCCGGAGACCGAAAGGGTTCCACCAAAAGGGACGTGGATCGGATGGATCAAATGGATAAATGTCATATACAGGAAGTTGACAGGGCCAAGGACATGCCAAAATCACTGCCCCTTTTCCCTCCTGTACTGAGATGTCCATCGGGAGAAAACCATTTAATTTGCATATGCTCATTAAAGTGGCAAAGTAATTCCAAAATGGCAGTATTTTCTACACCAGGGGTGTCCAATACTGGTGTTGGAGGGCTACCACCCTATCTACTTAGTAAAAATGTTTGTTTTGTATTTGTCTTTATTGGCTGTATGTCTTGTATCTTTTATGGTTGAACTTGCAGTGTGTTATGTAAGGGATAATGTACACCCAGCCGGTTGTTATCGCAGATTGTCATCTGCAAGCAAGTTTTTTGTTTGTTTTTTGTGGTGTGTGTGTTGTGTGAAGTTACTAAACGTAATTTCGGGAGGAGTACGGCCATCTAATCTTTCAATTAATACCAAGGAATAAAACCAGCAGCTTCCCTCTTCCCCTTTTTAGTTCCTGAAGCATCCCTCCTCCTCCCCTGCTCCTCCTTTTGACACCACACTGGTGGTGGTTGAGGAGAGATCCCTGACACAAGTGTAAAGCGCTTTGGGTGTACAGTTGTACATATGAAAGCGCTATATATTAACAGAAGTTCCCTTTCAAAGCCTACAGCGAGCGGCCGGTTTGGACTACAGCCCTGCACTTCCTTCAGGAATGACGTCACTAGAACCGTTTGTTGACTAACCCTCCGCCCACAAGAACACGCAAAATAGGGGGCGTGGTCTCGTTGCTCTCCCACGTGGAGAAGAGCGCGCATTCAGCGCTTGCATCTCCCCGTTATGGTAAGAGGCGGGACCTTTCTGGGCAAAATGCGCTAAGCTGCTGTCCAATCACAACACGGGAAGCGCTGGCCCAATCAGAACTCGTTACGTGTTTCTGAAGGAGGGACTTCATATAACAAGGAAATCATCAGGCCGTTTTTAGGACGGAGGAAACACCGGTATACAGAGTATATTGTAAATTGTGTGAAAAATACTGTGTTTTTTTACACGCCAAACATGAACTCATGTTATATTGCACACTGTAAACATAATCAAAGCTTCGAAAACACGCAAAGAACGGGACCTTTAACATCTGGGCCAGGGGACTACAGAAGAAAAATAGCCTTTTGGCTAATTCTGTCTCTTTTTACTCGTGTGTTAATGTGTTTTTATGAAATGGCATTGTCCCCTTACAAATAAAGTAATCTACATTTGTTTGTGCATATCTGTATATGCACATGTATATGGGTGTGTGTGAGAGTGAGAGGAAATTAAAGGTGCACTATGCAGCTTTTGTCCACTGGAGGGTGCCTATGCAAAACAAATGCGTAGTTTGATGACGCAAAGTCAATCAATCAATCAACTTTATTTATATTGCGCTTTTACAATCACGATTGTGTCAAAGCAGCTTCACAGTGTCAAACAGGGTAATATTGCGACAAAATTAGATTTGGCTGTACAGTCGTACTGGAGAAAACAGTGATGTTATCAGCTTATTTTAATTTATCATATAGCGACAATGTTGGCAGATCAGTATTATAGTTTATAGAATTAAATAACACCTAATTCATATATTTTATTTGTATAATAAGTTGAATAACTTTAATCATATTTTTAGTGTCCCCAACTGAGCAAGCCAAGCCAAAGGCGACAGTGGCAAAGAACCAAAACTCCATCGGGGCATGATGGAGAAAAATAAACCTTGGGAGAAACCAGACTCCGTCGGGGTGCCAGTTCTCCTCTGGCCTATTAACACACCGTGTAAGATTATTATTCTGGCAACCTTACAGGTCGGAAATCATATTAGATTGGAATATTCAAAATTTCAGGGTATCACGGAAGAGACAGATTTATTTAGGATGGGGCGTCAATTACACAAGAGTATGAATACATGAAAGATCGGAATTATAGCGCCGAAGACGGGTTTTGAGCATGTCGTGCCGGTGAGGCAAATTCAGAGGAGATACCATTTGACACGGCTCAGCAGACACTCCAGGATGCGTTGGTCATGTCCAGGCAGGTCCACCATCCGATCCGGACAGGGCCCAGATCCGGGATAAACCTCGGGATAAACAGAGAGACTAACATTAGCGTAGATGTCACTCTTTTTATGATGTAACGAGTACATCAGGTGTTATGGGAAGTGTTCACGGTTCTGGCTGACCTAGTTAATGCAGCCTAACAATCAGTCAATTGATCTGAATAATGAAAGTTAAAAATGTTCTATGTGTATGCCATAGTAAAGAGATGTGTTTTTAGTCTAGATTTAAACTGACAGAGTGTGTCTGCTTCCCAAACAATGCTAGGAAGACTATTCCACAATTTAGGAGCTAAATAGGAAAATGATCGACCGCCTGCAGTTGATTTAGATATTCTAGGTATTATCAACTGGCCAGAGTTTTGAGACCGCAATCGACGTGATGGGGTATAATGCGTTAAGAGCTCGCTTAAGTACCGGGGAGCTAAACTATTTAGTGCTTTGTAAGTAATAAGCAAGATTTTAAAATGTATGCGATGTTTAATAGGGAGCCAGTGCAGTGTTGACAGAACTGGACTAATATGATCATACTTCCTGGTTCTAGTAAGAACTCTAGCTGCTGCATTTTGGACTAGCTGGAGTTTGTTTATTAAGCGAGCAGGGCGACCACCCAGTAGAGCATTACAATAATCTAGCCTTGAGCTCATGAACGCATGTACTAACTGTTCAGCATTTTGCATTGAAAGCATGTGCCGTAATTTAGATATATTTTTAAGATGATAGAATGCGGTTTTACAGATGCTAGAAACGTGGCTTTCAAATGAAAGATTGGTATCAAAGACCACACCCAGGTTCCTCACTGACGACGAGGGCTTGACAGAGCAGTCATCAAGTGTTAGACAGTATTCTCGGTTACTACTTGTGGAGCTTTTCTGTCCAATAATTAAAAATTCAGTTTTATCTGAATTAAGTTGCAGAAAATTACTATTCATCCAATTTTTTATATCAGCTATGCATTCTGTTAATCTTGTGAATTGGTAGGTTTCATCCGGGCGTGAGGAAATATAGAGCTGAGTATCGTCAGCATAACAATGAAAACTAACGCCATGTTTCCTAATGATATCTCCCAATGGTAGCATATACAGGGTGAAAAGCAACGGTCCTAACACTGAGCCTTGCGGTACCCCATACTGAACTTGTGATCGGTGTGACATCTCTTCATTTACTGCTACAAACTGATAACGGTCAGATAAGTACGATTTAAACCATGCCAAAGCAGTTCCACTAACGCCAACATAATTTTCGATTCTATTCAGAAGAATATTGTGATCGATAGTATCAAATGCAGCGCTAAGATCAAGTAACACTAATAGAGAGATACAACCACGATCAGATGATAAGAGTAAATCATTTGTAACTCTAATTAGAGCAGTCTCAGTGCTATGATACGGTCTAAATCCTGACTGGAAATCCTCACATATACCATTTCTTTCTAAAAAGGAACATAATTGTGAAGACACGGCCTTTTCTAGTATTTTTGATAGAAACGGTAGATTCGAGATTGGCCTGTAATTGACTAATTCTTTAGGATCAAGTTGCGTTTTTTTAATAAGTGGTTTAATTATAGCCAACTTAAAAGTTTTCGGTACATATCCTAATGTCAAAGATGAATTAATGATATTAAGCAGAGGATCTATGACCTCTGGAAGTATCTCTTTTAATAGCCTAGTCGGTATAGGGTCAAGCATACATGTTGTTGATTTTGATGATTTTACAAGTTTAGCCAGTTCTTCTCCTCCTATAGCAGTGAATGAGTGTAATTTTTCCTCAGTGACCCTGCAGTGCTCTGTCTGAAGTGATACTGTAATAGACGGCTGCATGGTTATAATTTTATTCCTAATATTATCAATCTTACTAGTAAAGAAGTTCATAAAGTCATTACTGCTGTGTTGTTTACAAACATCAGAAGCTGAAGCTTTATTTTTTGATAATTTAGCCACTGTATCGAATAAATACTTAGGGTTGTGTTTGTTTTCTTCTAAAAGAGATGAGAAATAAGCAGATCTAGCAGTTTTTATGGCCTTTCTGTATGCAATCATGCTCTCTTTCCACAAATTGCGAAAAACCTCTAGTTTTGTTTTCTTCCAGCTGCGCTCCATTTTTCTGGCTGCTGTTTTAAGGGCCCGAGTGTGCTCGTTGTACCACGGCGTTGGATTATTTGCTTTAATCTTCTTTAAGCGCCGGGGAGCAACTATGTCTAAAGTGCTAGTAAGGAGAGAGTCAATAGTTTCGGTTGCAGCATCAAGTTCATCTTGGCTATCTGTAATGCTGAGGAGATGGAACTGATGAGGAAGATTATGTACAAAGCAATCTTTAGTCGCAGCGGTTATCGTCCTGCCATATTTGAAGCGAGGGGATGGCTTTGCAGCCTTAGGTAAATCAAGTATACATGATATTAGGTAATGATCTGAGATGTCATCGCTCTGCTGCAGAATTTTAACAGTATCAACATTTATTCCATGTGACATTATTAGATCTAAAGTATGATTAAGGCGATGAGTGGGTCCTGATACGTGTTGTCTAACTCCAGTAGAGTTTAGAATGTCTCTAAATGCCAATCCCAATGCGTCTTTTTCATTGTCTACGTGGATATTAAAATCCCCAACAATTAGTACTTTATCTACAGCTAATACTAACTCCGATACAAAACCAGCAAATTCTTTGATAAAGTCTGTATTGTGCCCTGGTGGCCTGTATACAGTAGCCAACACAAATGTCAGAAGGGATTTATCATTTACACTACACAGTGTTACATAAAGCACCAAAACTTCAAAGGAATTATATTTGAAACTAGACTTCTGAGTAGTACTGAAAATATTATTATAAATTACAGCCACACCTCCCCCTTTACCTTTCAGACGTGGCTCATGTTTGTAACAATAATCTCGGGGGGTGCACTCATTTAAAGTAATGTAATCATCAGGTTTTAGCCAGGTTTCTGTCAAACACAGCACATCTAAGTTATGATCTATAATCATATCATTGACAACAAGCGTTTTTGGCGAAAGGGATCGAATATTCAGCAACCCAAGCTTTATCAATTGTTCATCCGTATTATATCTGTTGTTTATTTGTTGGACATCAATTAAATTTTTACTGTTGAATGGTTTTGATGGTTTTGTGTATTTACTAATTCGGGGAACAGACACAGTCTCTATGTGATAATATCTAGGTGAAAGAGTCTCTATGTGCTGGGATTTAGCTGTGTGAGTGTGAGCGCAGCATCTTGGGACATGTGGTCTTCACCTCACAGCCGGTGGGAAATAGGACTCGGGCAGAAATCACGTTCATGCATGCGGTTATTAACGTTACTGTAGTGTAAAGCAGAGCAGGACCGAGTGTTATGGACCTGAGCACAGCTGCTGGAGCGATTGTTAAACAAATACCCGCCTCGCGAATACCGGGACTTTTATTATGACGGGACGGGACTCATTCGCCGGGCGCCTGCACAGATCCGCTCTTCCGGTTATGATTTTGAGGTAATGGAGCTCTGTTTATCATATTAGATACATTTAAGTGTGTTTAAAACGATGTTATGACGTTACTCTGTGCGTTCACTTGTTCACACTGCTAAGAGTAAAGCGCTCCTGCCAAATAAAAGCCGAAACCGAGGGCAGCGTAGATATGACGCGATTGACAGGCGACTCCCTCAAACGCTAAGCTGACACGTCCCGGTCCTTAGTTAAAAAGCAATTTTCTCACAATTTACAAATAGTTGGAAACATCTGGGATATTGTAGGTACTCAACTGAACAAAATATATAACACTGACCTAGTGGTTTTTGGATATTTTACTGCAAAAATACCACATAGTTCACCTTTAACATAAACATAGGGATTCTGTGAAATTATTAAAATCACAAAAATGTTCTTCGTTGTATGTAAGCGGATGGTTGTTTCAAAACATGTCACCCATTGTCTAGCTAGCTATATTAGCATGGTGCTTTGAAATTAGCAGGAGAATGATACACCATTATTTACTAGAGAAACCATACTTTAACCTGATTCAACTCATACAAAATTATCTACAACAGTAGAAGTACTAAACAAAATATTATCTTGTTTTTTTTATTTTATTTTCTTACCTCAGAATTAGATGTTCTGCTGTAGCATCAGGAGAGATAGCAACACAGAATGGAAAACCTTCATGTGGGATCCTAAAGTAAGCCAGAGGAAACTGAAACTGTCATATGACTCCGATCTTATCCGGGAATCTTGGAAATGTTAGTGTTACAACTCCTTCCTATATCCGGTCTCCCCTAATATCCACAGATTCAAGGATTTATCCCACTTTACAGTGTCAACTGTATGAACAGTTAATCATTACATATAATCTACTTGGGCACAAATGTTTTTACTTACATTTTAAAAACATACCTACATGTAATTACAGCTATAATTAATTTCAGTAATGACATCTATAATTATACTGTTACCCTTCCCTTACATCTTAACCAACCCTTAAACCACCAAATCTGTCCCAAACCTCAATAGCACTACAAGTGTTTTGCAATAAATCAACACAGTAAATTGTACAATATATATATTTTTATTGATGTAAGTACATAGTAGTTAAAAAGCGTGGCCAGATTCAGAAACATTTGTAGCTGTTTAAAGTTGTTAATACAAAAATGATTAATTATTCAAATTCAGTGTCTGTACAAAAGCAAATAAATATAGGTGTGCTCATGAGCTCATGCTGCATTATAATACAAGTGCCCTCTTTATCGTACGTGTCCTGACAGGTTTGGAGTCAGGGACAGAAACAATTTGAGGAAATCGTTGGCATTTGGTGAAAAGGGCTCTCGCTATGAACCAGTTTTAAATGATGAGCAACAGCAGAGCATTGACACCTCATGGGGAAGCTGTAGCTGTAGCAGGGTGACACAAAGGCTGATGCCATATTGCCATTTTCAGCTTGATAGTGTCCTGAGGTCCATCCAGCTGAAATGTTGGGGATAGGATGCATCGAAGTACTTGATATCTCTTGATGACTCCTACAGATGTCTCCTTTCTTTTTATTGTTCATGAAGGGGAGGTCTAACCTGGGGCGCAACCCAATGTAACCACTGAGTTTGCCCAGGCAAATGTTGCAGTAGGCTCTGTATGTTTGAAAACTGTTTGAAGGGACTATCCTGCAGCACTGAGGGCCAGAGAATGTGATGGGATGGGCTGCTTGAGCAAAGGAGCTGGGCAGGAAGGACGTCATTGATGAGGTGACGTCGAATCTGCCTGCTGTGAACAAAATAAATAACATATATAGAATTGTGCAATTGTACTGTGTTTAAGGCATATTAGCATTTTCACCAAAACAAGCAAAACATGGTTTTAAGCCAGTTATTTATATCTTTGTGTCAGTAGGAAATATCAGTTTACATTTCCAAACATTCCTTTTGCCATTAACTGTAATAATCCACACAGCGATCTGATCTCACCGTCATCCATCAGGGATTACATGAAGGGATAGAAAAAACTGAGACTTCTGGACTAAATCCAGAAGAACGGTGGCAATGTCTCAAAAATACTTGAAGAAACCGACCTGCAAGGTTACCTGGAAAAGTATACCTACAACAAAAGCTGTTTTAACCCTCTGGTGCGCTTCGCGGGGCCGTCAAAAATTACATAAATATAATAACTATATTTTAAATGAAATTAATGTACTATTTTGGTTCAATAATGTTTTTATTTATTTATTTAATATTATAATCAATTTATTAACTTTTTGAGAATGGACCTGAAAATCAAATTCCCAGCTAAAACTGTGGTAAATCTTGAACGCACAGACTTAAGTTTGATCTCTTTTCAAAGGCGACACGTGGTAAATTATTGCTGAAGTGAAAAAAGTCCAAACAAAGTTACAGAATTCTAAGTTTATTGTTATGAAAAATGCACAAAAAATACTATTTTACATTTTTATATAAATATATATTTTCTAAAAAAAAAAAATGTACTCTAAAAAATATGCAAGAAAATCAAAGCTTGTGTTGTGTTCCGAATTTGAGCTTGATATTGCAAAAGATGAGCTTCCAGTAAGATTTTGTTTTGGTGCAGTACCAAACGTTTCCACTAGATGAAATTCACTCACATTAATTTCCAATGCATTACTTTTTTAACTGCGAGGAGCACAAGTGTGACTATTTAACCTTTTTCCAATGTCCAGTAATGTCCAATATTTGTTTGTTGTGTTCACATGGCAAGTGCTAAAACCTTTACCAAGTTTCATACCATTTCGATGAACTAAAAAAAAATAAAAAATACTATCACTTAATTTTTTTCCAGAGAACACCAGACAAAGGGATTTGAAAGAAAAGATGCTTTGATTTAAATAATAAAACTTAACTGAGAAATATAATCTACTTATGACATTATTTTTGAAAGCACTCTCACAGCATTTTTACTCAAGTGCCTTAAACTTTTCACAGAACTGTAGCTTTGCAAGGAGGTTTATTCAAGCGTCTATGAGATGTTGTCGCAGTTCTTCTAGATTTAGTCTGTCTCATTTTTTTTTTGTTTCTTCATGTAATCACAGATGATAATGGTGAGATCAGAAAATTACAGCTGTTGTTAGACTGATTGTGCATACAAAAATCTCACTGGAATATTAAAATTAATGGCAATGGACGTTTAGAAATGTAAACTGATATTTCCTTCTGACACACTACAGCAAAAGATTTAAATAACTGGTGTAAAACCATTTTTTTTGTGAAAATACTTAGTTGCCTATGACTTTTGCATATAAAATGGCTCTTGATTGATCCGGGTAATGTACTTATCAGCCATCAAAACTTTCCACCATTACTAGGAAATAAAATAAACAGATATTTTGAATTATAAATGTTCACCTTGTAACTCCATAGCAAAAGATTTGAAATCGAGGTTAAAGGGATTGTGCCATGAGTACGACTCCAGGATCCCGTCCAACACGCCCCTAAAGTGCAGAAGATTGAGAGGGAGCGAATTCAGAAATATAAAAGCCATAAAAACACACTTCTTATAATGTCCTTATTTCAGATGAATCTGCTAATGTAACAGCCTTAATGTAATGAAGCCCTTTTACACATATATATGTAATATCAATAATTTAAACACATAATAACACCCATTACCCATTTCGTTCCCTGAAGCCCTTGGCGAAAGGATTCCTGTCAATCTTCAGTTTTGTTATCTTAAAAGGTACCAGAAAAAAACACAATCAGTCACTTTGGCAAGAAAGGCAGATATATACAATTTTACACTGCCACAAGGCTGTCAAAAAGACATGACTAGCAGGGGACTTGTTCTGTAAAACTGCATAGTTTTGTATAGTTTTATATTATAACTGCCTTGGCTTATCAAGTAAACACAATCTTTTTAAGACCTTGATGAAAAGTTGGCAGTCTGTCCTGTGGTTTCTTGTTTTCAGAACAATTTCTCAAATTCTGCTGTGTAATTCTTTTCCGGTCTATTGCCGTGCTGATTTACAGGTGCGTCTGGGAACAATTAGTTTTAATATAATAAGCCTGAATCAGAATGATTGCACATAGCATTACGGGTTCCCGGCTTTGAAAAGGGGAGCGCGACACGGCTGAGGGATAGAGAAGAGTCAGCAGATTATTATGCAAAAGAAACCTCTGCAGGGTGATAAAAGACTACACTGTGTAATTATCCTGGTTATTAAGCGGCTATTTGCCAGTTAAATAAATAATTTAACACAAAATATTAATTAGAAAATGGCTAAATGTTAACTTATGCCCTACTATCAGTCAGGTTTAGGGGTGGAGTTAGGGCTGGACCTTCATGCTAACTTTTTTACAACAAATCATACATTTCTGTAGTAATCAAATCATACAAAATCATTTGAATTCGCCACAAATTCACCAAAAAATAATAAAAACATCAAGTTTGCGCATGAGTTTATTGCAAGAAAGCACCTTAAGGCACAGATGTAAAAAAAAAAAAAAAAAAAAAAAAAAAAAACATCCTACATCACCACATGTTGTTTGG
Organism: Pseudorasbora parva; assembly: GCF_024679245.1. Classification (NCBI taxonomy): domain Eukaryota; kingdom Metazoa; phylum Chordata; class Actinopteri; order Cypriniformes; family Gobionidae; genus Pseudorasbora; species Pseudorasbora parva. The sequence continues at coordinate 5,284,187 of NC_090182.1, read as the reverse complement.
GAGGGTTTCAAGAAAACTCCTCCTCGCTCATTCAAAAACAAACTCCAGCGGATTCAGTGTCAGACACGACTGGAGCTTCAGACGGGACCTGGTTTCTGTGGTCAGATCAAACTATAAAAAGAGCTTTTTGGCAGCAAACACACCAGATGGCTTTGGTGCAAACAGGGATAAAAAGTCCCTCATGTCCACGGTTAAAAATACAGCTGTATCTTTAAAGTTAAGGGCCTATTTTTTTTTTTTTTTATTATTTTGCTGGAGGTCCTGGACTTCTTATTCAGATACCTGTCATGGCATCATGGATTATATCCAGAGGTGGAAAGTAATGAATTACATTTACTCGCGTTACTGTAATTGAGTAGTTTTTCTGTGTACTTCTACTTTTTTAAGTAGTTTTATAAATATCTAATTTTACTTTTACTTAAGTACATTTTGATTGAAGTATTGTACTTCGCTACATTTTAAACCACATCCGTTACTGAGTAAAAATAAATCATTAATGCAAAGAGGGGAGGGAAAAAACGCGATCCAGAAATGTCTAATATTGAATTGAGGGCGCGGGGCGCGGGAGAGAACATGCGCGCAAATATCAGATGGAGACAACAAGAACAAGACAGACGTCAGTGACGCAGTCCCAGGTGAAAGCAAAACGCTGTCATTAACCCCTGCTAGTATGGAAATACTTTGGATATAGAAAAAAATAATGTGGTGTTGTCCTGGAGGATATCAAATTTGCACAAAATGTGGATGCAAATGAAGAAACACATAGAACATGTTCGGTACCACTTCCCTCTGTGCAGATAAAGGTATGCTTATAACTTAAGGCCGATTGATTTCTGTGAAGCAGAGGGAATCCCGGAATCCAGTCATGAACATTAAATTCACATTACAAGGTAGAATTCACGTAATACACGCAAACTGGTGGATGAACGAAAAACTCGAAAGTAGAGCTGGAGGCCTAGAAACAAATCAAATCTCGACATGGTCTGGGAATATTAAAGCACAAAACATTGCTATATGAATATATGATCTGCTTGTTCTGTCTATGTGAATGCTCTGCTCCGTCTACTACATATGCACTCTATTATTCTTAAACATGTTAACGAATCAATGATAAAAATAAGTTGTTAATCTAATTCATAATAATTTATTGAATTTAGTTTATTACACATGTTTTATTGAAAATTTAATAAACAAAATAAACAAATGGTTAAGTTTGTTATAATAAAGCATTTGTTCAACCCCCCCCCCCCCCCCCCAAAAAAAAAAAAGACCAATCATCTTCATTCATTTAACATCATTTTAAGTAGTTATAATAACCATCATTTAACAATAGGTACAATAATTGTTTACTTGATGTTTTCTGAGATAGTTGCCATATCATGATAATCTCATTATAATCACAACCCTACAGGGGACAGTTTAAAAAAAGTAACTAAGTAACTTTTACTCTGAGTACAATTTAAATGAGTTACTTTTTACTCTTACTTGAGTACATTTTTAGACCAGTAATTTTACTTGTACCAGTACAATTTCATTGAAGTAACAGTACTTTTACTTGAGTAGAATATTTTGTTACTCTTTCCACCTCTGATTATATCAAATACCAACAGATAAAAAACCTAACGCCTCTGCTAGAAATCTTATAATGGGCCGGTTGGATCTTCCATCAGGACAATGATCCAAAATCAACACAAAAATGTGTCACTGAGCACAAAAAGCTTCTGCCATGACCATCCCAGTCCCCTGAGCTGAGGATAGAGAATGAGTGGACTGAAGAGAAGAGCTGGAATCTGAAGGATCTGGAGAGATTCAGTATAACGCCAATTATCAGGCATTATAGGAGAAGAATAAGAGCTGTTATCTTGGCAAAAGGAGGTTGCAAAAAGTATTTAATAAAAGGGTGCCAATAAATATGGCCAATGTGTTTTGGAGAAAAGTATTTATTTCATAATGTGATTTACTCCCCCACTTTCAATTCTTTTACTTTAATGAATGGTTTGATTTTTTCAAATGTTTTAAAAATAAAAGATAAAAAGGATGCAGATTCTTTTTTTTACAGCCATCTTTGATCATATTTACCAGATATGCCAATGATTCTGACCACAACTGTACTGTAAATATGGCTTGGTCAGTCTCCATATTTTCTAGGGGGCATGTATTTTCTTATCTATTTGTTAGTTTGAAGATTTCAGTGTAGTCCCAGACGTGTGGTCTAGACTTTCCTACATAAATGAAGAATCATATGAAGCTTAAAGAGTTAGTTCACCCAAAAATGAAATGTCTGTCATTAACTCCTCACCCTAATGTCGTTCCACACCCGTAAGACCTCCGTTCATCTTCACACACAGTTTAAGATATTTTATATTTAGTCCGAGAGCGTATGCAAGTGTATGCACACTATATGTATTTTCGCTGCTTCAAGAGACTCTAATTAACCCACTGATGTCTCATATGGACTACTGTGATGATGTTTTTATTCCCTTTCTGGACATGGACAGTATAGTGTGCATACACTTGCATACGCTCTCGGACTAAATATAAAATATCTTAAACTGTGTGTGAAGATGAACGGAGGTCTTACGGGTGTGGACGACATTAGGGTGAGGAGTTAATGACAAATTTAATTTTGGGGTGAACTAACCCTTTAACATTTCCACGTTTGGCTCTCAATTTATAATAATCTAAGTTACCTGTTGGTTTTGGTAGGCGGTGACAGTGGTGAACTGAGTCTCAGGGAAGGAGAAGCTGTACACACCCTCCGCCGGCAGTGACAGTAGAGTCTGCGACACACAGTCAAGAGCACTGTGCAGAATAACGTGTATGCGTGGCTTGTACTTGTGCATGGACTTCAGGATGATCTGAATTTCAAATGACATTAGACACCATTTAGCGTTTATATTGAGGTGTTATTGATTTATGTTGTAGTGTAAGGTAGTCATGTGAAAGAAAGGGACTCACATGGCCTTTGTCATCCATCTCATTGTTGGTGAGTTTGGCACGATCAAAGCTAATCACCTGTCTCATCCAGACCTCTCCTGAACACGGCGAGTCCGGGTGGACATACAGATGAGGAGAGATGCATGAATGATCTGAGTTTCCAGCCACCATCCACTGAGAGCTGTGGTACACATACCTAACACAGAAGATAATGACAATAACTGGATTTCTTTAGGCAATCCTCTACAATGCGACTAAATCTGCACTCCTGGCAACTAAATAATGTCTATAATAAGCCATTGGCTAGTAAATTAGATTTTACTTGCCGATGTGTGTGTTAAAGTCCCCCTGTGGTGAAAAGCAACCGAATGGGAAAATGGTTTGTGTAACATTAGCAACACATTATTAGCTGTTTAATAACATAGCCAGCTTACCGTGAATAGAGCTACGAGAATAGTTTTTGTGCGCAAAAAATAAATAAATAACGACTTATATAGTGATGGCCGATTTCAAAACAAATCTTCGAACCGTTATGAATGATTCGGATCGTCAAAATCACATGATTTCCGCAGTTTGACACGCGATCCGAATAATGAATCGCTTTAATGCGATTAAATCATTAAATAATGACAGGAGTTTTGTTTTTGGGTGACCTAACCCTTTAAAGGGACTTTGCTATTGGTCAACACTGAATGACCAGCAATATCTTAAGCACCACCACCAGCCCTAAGCTCAGTTAAAATGGCAAATATGCATTCATACATGCTTACCAAGTTTTAGTTCTAATTACTAAAGTTTTATCATTAAATAGTGCTAGATTATCATAATATAATGCTAGATTGACTGATGATTAGAGTGTATGTTTAGATATTTAAAAAAACTGCCATTTTACCAAGATAAACACATTTGGTGGAATTATATATCAATAAAATAGTATATCAGTCTGGGGAGTAAACTAAAAACTTTACTAGCCAATGGCGAATCCATTGCCAAGGTGTGTGTAGAGGGTTGTTAAGTATTGCTCCTTCTCATCAATACAGGATTTAATCATTTTGAAGAAAGCGCATGTCATTTCCTAATTCAGGGTTCGCCTTATCTATATCAACATTTGACACTTCTCATCTTAATTTGACTGTTTTATATACCTGTATCTCTTTGAGTCCACAGGCATGATGTCCATGGCAATGGAGTATTGCTGGAAGGGGTCCAGATTGTGCACCTTGACCCGGACAGAGGGGAACATTCTCCTGACAGATACACAATCAACCCAGACATTATAACACCATTACAGATCAAAAAGGCAAAAAAGTCTACACAAATGACACAACTTTTGCCCCTATTTTCTGGATAAGTTAACGTTAGGTGGTGAACGAGCCAGTCTTCCCATTTTTGTTATGGAGTTGACAGATTTTTTTAGTTCAGAATATTGCTGCAGCCAAATTTGCCTACCTGTACTATGCCCTAGTGGTATCTACTCTCTTTGTGAAGAAGAAAAAAAACTACTTTAGTGTGTAGCAGAAGAGTAGACAAGTTTTGTGACATCTATACTATCACGTCATTAAATTGCGTCTTTAATGGACGCTCTGTCGTATCCTGACACGCATACTGTCACCAGAAACTGGCTGTCAATCATCTGGTCACAGTTAAAATCATCCACGTCATTTCATTTCCTATAGCGTATCGGAGAGAAATGTACTAACACCTTTATCTGCAGTCTTTCATGAAGAGACTCTCCTCATGTGTTTGCATAATGATGCATTTATATACTAATGGCCAAATGGATCTTTATAAGAGTCGTTAAGTTGTTATTGCAGATTAAATATAACACAGATAACAACAAATACATATTTTTTTATCAGATTAAACTTTGATTATTAGTCCTCTCACCATCTGTCATGCATATCCGCCATGTTTTGTAGTTTTTAGAACACTTTTTACTCGTGTTTGTAGTTCTGAACTGAATCCTCCTCCAAAGCGCAATGGGTTGTGGGCAATATTAGCCTTTATAATGAGCACGGATCCACACTTCGAAAATCTACTGGAAATAGTAGACCATCTGGGGTCTTCTGGCATACTCTTTTCAACATACTCTGCTTTGGGACACAGTTTTTCTAATCTCACATACATACGCAGGATCTGAGTTTTCCAGTCGGGGGTCAACAAAAGACTAGTACGGAGCCCCTAATGTGACATAGTGAAGGCAAAAAAAAATAAGATGGTAGAAAAAAAAAACGTATCTGGCAATTTTTGGCAATCCCTCAAGAAACTTTGAGAGTGAACGCAGAGTTTCTCTGGGAACCACAAACATTTTTGCAAGAGAACTCAAAAGCATTGACTTATTCTTCCTCAAATCTCATATTTTTTGTCCCATTAAGGGGTCCGTAGACTGGAATACACTACAAGACTTTTCAAATCTGAACAGATATTTACAGACTAGGCTTCATACACTTGCTGATTTTTATAAATGGTCAGGCTATAGAGAAAATCATGCACTAAACAGCTGTGGATTACACACTACCAGACTGTCAGGTTGTTTTGAACACATCAAACTCACACAGAAACACACACCTCTTTGCTTGGTTATATGGTGTAACTTGATAGTGTGGTGTGTAATCCTCAATCATGTTAAGGTCAGTTCAGACAAACGCCAATAAACAAGTTGGCCGTTGATTTAGAGTTTCATTAAAAATAAGAGTCATGTTCACACTGACACCAACAGACATGACAAACTCTGATTGAACATGTTCAGTCGGCTGAAAACAAACCCTGACCAATGCCAACAGACACTGACTGAGGTAACACACTGATCCAACAAAACCTAACACACACGTCCTGTCTGTGTGGTGTGACGGGCTTTTACATGCATGATGCCCAGCTTTTCTCTGTACCAGTTAAGTCGGTAATTCTACAATGTCTAGTGACTTACAAACTGTTCAGATTTTAAAAGTTGTGTACCGTATTAAAGATAAACAGACCTGATGTCAACATAAGGACAGTCTAATCTTATCACTAGTGCAGTACTCGAGACGGGTCGTAAGACTATTTTTAAAGGTCTTGCTCTTGTCTCTGTCTCAGATTTAGGAGACTCTCGATTTTATCTCAAGACCGGACAATACCACAACTGTGAGGATATCACTAATTACTGGGGCATTATCTGATTTATTTTTAATAGCCTATCATTATTGTGATTTGATGTAAAACATACTGTTTAAAATGCAACCAATATAACTTATTTCTAATTTGATTTCTTTTGTTACTTTGGTGACAGGTTTGAAATTACGGAAGCCCTGAACCGCAGAGTAATTTAAAAATAAATAAATAATAATAATAACAACAATATTTTAACAATAAAGATGAAATATTTCGAGATTAAAATCAAAACAAATCAGTTGAATAACCCAAATGATTCTGAGACACTCATTATGTGTTTTAATTTCAGTTTCACATTTAGCCTAGACATATTTTATTTTGCCATTATATTTCTATAGTGAAAATGATTTTTTATTATTATTTAAAATAATCTCAACATTATTTATGTAGGTATGAATTCAATTTTCAGTCATACAGTATAAAAAGTGACCAGCACCAAAACATGACATTAAAACCAGGACGAAACCCAGTTTTTGACAAGCTCGTTTGCTGTAATATACAGATCTGCTGCCTGGTTAAATCGTCAATGATTAACAAATATCAGGTCTATATTGCCACCTACCTCCCGACTTTAGTGATGATCATCTCAGTGCCGATCTCATGAAATCTCTTCCACAGGTCAGATCCCTGAAGATCCACCCGAACTTCAGGTTTTCTCAGCTTCACGCTTTTTTTCTTCCTGTCGTTTCGCTGATCTTCAAAAGTAATCAAAACAAAATGGTATCGCTCAGCACAAATATAAAACTATTTTTAGACAAAGCTAGAATGTTCCCCCTCCCACTCAAACCTGTTGGTGTGTCATATTCCAAGGCACACTGCAATTTCTCATTCTTCATATTTTCCACCTTCATCTTCTTGCAACTTTTCCCTGAAGCATCCCCAGGAGCTCGCGTGCTTCTCTGCATCCTGACAAGAGCTCAGATGACACGAGAGTGAGTCGCCGTCAGTCTGTCAGAGCATCGGGATCGATAGATCTCTTTATTTCTCATCCTCTCAAGACTAAACAGTCCGAGACAGTCTTCATTTGGCCATTGGAAAGGAGATTATCCTGTTCTCAAATCTACAGGCACCAATAGGATCTCAGAGGAGGACTGGAGGAAAGAAACTCCCAGTCCCAGTAGGCAGCACGTTTTTTTTAATGTGTGTGTGTGTGTGTATAAGTTTGAACAGTCAGATAACGCTATGATCTCTGTCTTAAAAAAAAAAAAGTTACAGTGCATTTTTACCGTGTTTGTGTTCATCCCAAATGCCCATTGCATCCTGCTGAAAAATCTATAAAGATCTATAATACAGTCAGTCAGGTCTCATACGTAGGTATTCATATCAAATGTACAGGTACAAAACAATTTTTTTGTGTAGCTACGTTTGGGTTTATGCTAAATATGGCAGCATAAGTATTAGTATAGAAACGTAACATAGCCAGTTTACGAATCCTTTATATCACAAATGTATTTAGTTACGTGTTTATGTAAAATGTGTAGCCACCTTGAATGCAATGTAAGTCGCTTTGGATAAAAGCGTCTGCCAAATGCATGCATATATATATATATATATATATATATATATATATATATATATATATATATATATATATATATATATATATATATATATATATATATAGCCTATATATATATATATATATATATATATATATATATATATATAGCCTATATATATATATATATATATAGCCTATATATATATATATATATATATATATATATAGCCTATATATATATATATATATATATATATATATATAGCCTATATATATATATATATATATATATATATATATATAGCCTATATATATATATATATATATATATATATATATATATAGCCTATATATATATATATATATATATATATATATATATATAGCCTATATATATATATATATATATATATATATATATATATATATATATATATTGATACCTAAACAGTAGCCTATCCCTAAACCTTATTGCAAAAAAAAAAATAAACGAAATAATAATAATACATTTTAGTTACAATAGAAATAAACGGCTCAATCTGTAGGGTACATTTCACATCTTCAAAGAAAGTCAAACATCAACTAAAAAGTACAAAATGCATACGCTTTCTCAATAAAATGACTTGGTCTCAGTTGATTTGCATCAGTGTAATATATCTGCTAGTTGCCAAGATTAATCATGAAACACCATTTTGATTTTACAAGGGAAATTATGTTTTCCCTGGTGAATTTGTCAACTATGTAACAAACTATGTAATACACACTCTGATTAAGTATAGTTGTGGTCATTGTCAGAGATGTCCTGCAAAACGCCAACCTGTGTGGGTATAAAATGTAGAGTAAGATCCCCCTTTTAAGAAAAGCGTGCATTTACTTATAGATTGTAATTTATTTAGATTTTAGCATGTGCAGGATGATAATGCGTCATTTAATGCAATTTTTCTTCCAGCAGCAAAAACAAACGTGTATTGATCCTTAGAATGAATACCTGGCAACCTTAAGACAACATCTGTTAAAGGCAAAAAATCATTAGCTAATGATTTATAAAGGGTTCATAATGTTATGACTACTTGTTGGGGCACATGACTATTAACTAGTTGATTAAGTAATATGTAAGTGTGGTTATAGGTTTTGAATTCGTTAATAGTCATGTGCCTCAGCAAGTAAAGTCATAACGTAATGAGACCTTTATAAATCATTAGCTGATGATTAATTAAAACACCCGTGACCTGTTGTGGTAATTAACATGTTAATTTACATTATTAGTTAGTATAATGTTATAAGGGAATTTATACATTATGACACATTTAACTAATAACAATTGAATGATTACTTAATCTATTAATCATATAATCTACATTAGTCGCTGATGCAGCAATCATTAATAAATGGGTTAGTTATTAAGAAGTCATACATTAACTCATGATTATCTGTGCATTAGTTAAGCATGAATTAATGCATATTAGTGCATCTGTATTATAAAGTGTTACCTCATTAGTTAATGCCCTGTGTACTAACATGAACAGCTGGATTTATATCAACTAATGTTAACAAAGATAACAAATACAGTAACAAATGTACTGCTTTTGGTTAGTTCATCTTAGTTAATACATTAATAAATGTTAACTAATGAAACCTTATTGTAAAGTGTTACCAGATGTGTTTAAATGCTGAAAGTATGTTATGTCAAGACAATATATAATTGAGACAAAGCTACATTATGATGAGCACTATATATCACACATTAGTCATGTCATACTTTGATTTTATTTGATGAAATTAAGAATATTCAGACATTTCAGCAGAGCAGGCAAGTCATACTAACTTCACCTTATACATGTATATGTCTGGATCAAAATATCAATGTACTAGTCTTACAAATAGGGCAACAAATAACAAAATGGCCTTCTCTAAAAATGTGTTACTTAGACACATTGCAACTAAACATTTTTGTGAATGATCGAATTGTTTGAATATCATCGCATTTATGTTTAGAGAGGTCAAAGGGAAAATACTCTTTTAGGTCAATACCTTTTTAGATGAATCTTTTAATTTTTGCACTATGTTTACTGCACATTCGCAATAAAAGGAAGCTTAAATGAATGCTTAACTAACACGTATGCAAGGTTTAAAAAAAACAACTAAGATGTTTTTACACTTAAAAAGTAGTCGCTTCACTTCCAGTATAACAGATTATATAAATATAATCACAATCAAATTTATGAAATATTACTTCTCTGAAACTTGGCTAAAAGAGAGCACATGTAATATTTCCAAAACATGTTTAACATCTTGTTCGGTTAGTTTTTCATGTGAAATTTAAATGTCAAAAAGTTTCAAAAACATAATTGTATGACCTTTCAAATAAACTTAAAGTAGATACAAAATGAAGGCTAAGACTTCATTTGTCAGTGTTCCCTCTATGCCTGAGTTCATATTGTATGTACTTCTACAAGCAATAATTACACAATAAACTATGTACATATGAATGATGTCAGTGTATAACATGATGAAATACATTTTCAAATATTCGTCATTGTCCTTTTAATGCTTTTAAACACCATTTAAGAACTTGAATTTTGGTTTGGTACAACGCACATTTGACTGAGCCGTTACAAAAAGATGTTTTATCTTCTGGGCAAGAGTCAAAACGCTTTTATTGTAAACCAAATATATATATTTTTTTCAATGCTCTCCTTAAGATTCACGTTCATCGCAAGTCTGGCAAACCATTTTAAAAAATCCCTATCATTTACAGTATGTGCTTCCGACTGCAATTATACCAGATTAAACTTGGTAACAGATGCAGTTGGTTATTCACTATTTTTCCATGTAAAGTGTGTAGCACACATTTTTGCTCTTAAACTGACTAGTAACATGTATCAGTATAACTTTAGGAGGCAGCAGTCATTTATAGGTGTGTGGACTGCATGCACAACTCAACCATTTTATATATATAGGTATGTGCATCTTCAGAAAACTGACTAGATGCACATTCATTTACATTTAAAGACATGATAAACGGTTAGTTGACATGTTGGTCAGACAGCATTTACTAACCGCAGACTTTATTACTACAACTAAGATCTGGGGCCACGTGTATAAAACCTAGCGTAGATTTCATCCTACAAGTGTGTGTACACATGCTAGATTGTGTGTACACGCATCTCCCGACCCCGAAATAACTATATGTGGAGCTTACGGTGCCTAGTTTTACTACGCATCTGCATATCATTATGCAAATCCCCATCCACGTGATACCATGTTTAATGGTACAAGACATTAGGAATATATGAGATACGGAGTGTGAATGCTATTTGCGCAGTCACATGATTACACTGCTAAAAATCATGTAGTATCCATGTCTTGTTTTAGAATAAATATATCAAAATATCTGGAAAATTGTACAAAATAGGCCTACAATAGCGATATCACCCTTTAACCTAAGACTGAAGCTAAGCAGGACTGAGCCTGGTCAGTATCTGGATGGGAGACTAACTGGGAAAACTAGGCTTCTGCTGGAAGAGGTTTTATTAAGGCCATTAAATTTGCCCATTGGCCTCTGTCCATCATGGCCTCCTAATCATCCCCCTCTCCTGATTGGCTTCATCACTCAGTCTCCTCTCTTCCATAAGCTGGTGTGTGTTCGATGTTGTGGCACAAAATGGCTGCCGTCAGGTGATGCTGCATATTAGTGATGGTTGAGGAGACTCCTTCCATCTATCTGAAAAGCGCTACATAAATTTAACAAATTATTACTTTTCAGAGAAGAGTTTTAGTCTGTTTATCCACTGACCAAATATAATTATTCTAAACAACTAAAACATATCCAAATTTGCCTATAAGGTAAACTTGTAATGTTTATACATTTCTAAATGGATCAGATTTTTTGCAGTGTAAATGCAACTGACTCAGCATACATTTTAAAAATAAAACGTCTAAATCTTAACCATTTCCTTCGAATTCTGTCCTTCAAATACAGTTTTATTTGTCATAATGTTGGGAAGATCACAGGAGTCCTCATTAGGATCCTGTCTGCCTGCACATGAACGAAAATGCACATCTAAGCGAGAAATATTTTCTTCGAACAAGAGTTCAGCAGCACATCCACTACAAATATCTCTAAATCCATATAATTGTAGTTTAACTCCTGGATAAAGTCTATGTAATTTGACTCCATTAATGAGAGTGTAATATTTCATCTGCGGACGTGTTCACATTTGACACGCTTGGTTGGATTGAAAGAAACTTTGCTCTGTTAGTGCGGTTCATTTGAACCCTCACACTGCGCACCAAGCAAGCGGATCGAGATGGTCTAGAGTGCGCAAGGTTTAACGCTAAGTTTATTTATTTTTTTATAAATTCTGATGTGCATGGAAAATTGCGTACACACATTTCAATGCCTTTTTTGTGCCCCTGGTTGCCTGAAAGATGTCTAGAACAGAGTGATTAATGCTGCATGGAAGAGGCTTAGAAGGAACACTGAATAATTCACTCTCGTCACATCAATACATCAACATCGTCAGAGTGGTCTTCCTCCTCTGGGACTTTAAGTGAAAGGACCTCCTCATTTAGGAACAGGCCGCTCAATCTCTCTTTGCGAGCCTGTCTCTGCTCCTTCAGCTGGCGCTTGCGTAAAGCCTTCTGCTGCATTTTCCTCTGCTTGGAGCGTTTCTGTAAAAGACGATCACAACATTATGATTTTACGATTAGGAATAGCCAGGCATAGGTCGATATTCACCTTAAGCTTCACCCACACAGGCAGCTGGTGGTCGCTTGTACAGATACAATGAATTTGTTCTTGGGCCTTTCTATTGTTGGTTACAATAGACCAGGATTGCCCAATCCTGCCACTGTCCAGCTCTAATTTAATACACCAGAACCAGCTAATCAACATCTTCTGGATTTCTAGAAACCTTCTAATAAACCATGCTAATAAACAACTAGTTCAAAGCGAGAAGTGAAACCTAAAAATTAAGTTACCGAATAAGTTTTGGTAGGGACTGATGTAACAGATGTTCAATACCAGTAAAGTGAAAGTAAATAGGCAGGACAAAAAGAAAAACAGATCAGATTTGTGCATTAAGACTTGTAGCAGTGTAATTGCAGCTATAGTCACTGATCATTGAGGAAACTACACACACCATAATAAAAACCAAAAGGGATGTACAACTAGGCCTTTCGCGATAGTCGATAAATCAATTAATCGCACGATTAAAAAAAAAGAGCTCGATAATTTTTCCGGCCGCGTGAGTGAGGTGAAGTCACATGTTGTTAAGTGACAGCGTTCAGGAGTCTGATGGCCTGTGGGAAGAAACTCCTGCCGAGTCTCTCAGTTTTGGCCATCAGGCTACGGAAGCGCTTACCAGAAGGCAGCCGGGTGAAGTGTGGGTTGGCCGGGTGATTAATGTCATTGATGATTTTTGTAGCTCTGCCTGTGCATCGTTTGATGTAGATGTCCTGCCGAGACGGGAGAGCTGACCCTGAGATGCGCTCGGACAAGCGCACCACTCTTTGCAGGGCTTTGCAGTCGTGACTGGTGCTGTTACCATACCACGCTGTGATGCACTGAGTCAGTAAACTTTCTATCACTCCTGAATAGAAAGTTTTCAGGATAGCTGGTGAGACCCGGAATTTCCTCAGCTGGCGCAGGTGGTACAGTCTTTGCCTGGCCTTTTTCACCTGAGACTGGATTCGTTGACTGCGCGCGCCTCTTCCGTTTGGGGAGGTGTTTATACTCGACGCACAGACCGGGTGCGGCGTGATGAGACGTCATTCTCGGCCAGCAGATTCGTCTGGAACTCGTGGCTCTTCGGTTGCGGAGCCACACGCAAAGTTACGAAATTTGACGTGCACAACGCCAAGTGAAATGAGGTCTCGCGCACTCCGCGTCGACATCATTTTTGCCGCGCGCACCCTCGCGCTCGAGCCGACGCGACGAGTATAAACGAGGCTTAAAGCTACACTGAAGTTTGATACACGCAAGTTAATTCTTCAGTTCAATCTTTGTGTGCTAAAAAGGCACATAAGTTCCTGTAGAGATAGCAATACACATTCTCCTTTTTTTGCCAAATAAATGAAAAGCATGTCATGTCTTCTCTCTCGCTGTATCAAAATATCACTTTCCTCAGAGATGGTCAAGTTCAGTTTGTGCATGATTAGGCTATGATATAACAATTTTTTTTATACTGTATCCTTAATTGTGGATAATTAATATATCATATGCTGAAGTACATTTCTGGATTAAAAGAAAAAACAACAACAACCGTACAGAACGGAAAACCGTGACCCGAGCCGAACCGTGGGTTTTGTGAACCGTGCCGCCCCTAATATGCTCCTAAAACACATCCGTTGCAGTTTACATCCATTTTATTTATTGTTTTTGGTTGTTTTGTTTATTTATTGTGGTTCTTTAAAATGTTTTCCATTTTTAGTGTTAAATAGTCTTTAGAAATTAAAGTTTATTGATCTTTGAAAAGGTGTTCCTGCTTTTTTATGCCGTTATCATTATTTTAGATGAAAATGGTCTCAGAACGACAATATTATCGTTTATCGCAATAATTTCTTGGCCAATTTATCGTCCAGCAAAATTTGTTATCGTGACAGGCCTATGTACAACTTTTAAACGAGACGATTTATGTAAATTATTATATATATTTTTTTGTCTTCTGTTGCCTTTGGCTTGGCTTGATCAGTTGGGGACACAAAACATTTCCCGTTTAACACTGTGAAGCTGCTTTGAAACAATCAGCATTGTAAAAGCGCTATAAAAATAAAGGTGACTTGACTTGGAATCAGTGTAAGTATCTATTATGCGAGATGGCTTAATCAGGAAAGTACTAAAAAATTATTTAAAAAAAACACTTAAAGTTACTTTTTTTCTTAGTTTGTACAGTGAATGATTTGTCAGACTGATTTAATCTGTTTTTGTTTTCATTCAAGAGAACTGACTTTTTCTAGACGACAGACATTTCCTTGTATATCAGATTACACACACCTAATATGTTTGTATTAAGACATATCACATTAGCACTACACCGTCTTATCCTACTTTTCTTGACGTCTTGAAGTGATGGAGTGCTGAAAGTACCTTAGAGTCTCGTATCCGCTCCGCAGCAGTGGCCAGGTTCCCGTCGCTGTGAGCGCGGCTGATGCTGGAGTTGGAGCCGGTGGAGGCGGTGCTGCTGCTGGCGCTGCTCACCAGGCTGGCATTACTGCTGCTGTGGACACTCACACCGCTGGCACTGCCGCTGCTCGCCAAGCTCCTCTTCCAGCCGTCACGCGCCATACTGGGACGCTGCCTCGGACTGTGCTCACGGATGTAGCTCCGCACCTAAAGGAACAATACATATCTCAATGTTTTCAAGAGTTTTACTGACTAACATCTCAGAATAAATTAGCAAAAATCTAATGCTCACCATATGAAAGTAACAGAGTTTGAATTCTTTTCTGCACTTTTTCTTATAAATGTTTGTTGCTTTTACTATATTTTCATCTGCTTTGTTTCTTGCTTATAAATAAAAGTTAAAACTTTTATTAGTAAGACTGTTGACCCTGGTAAAACCGTCTTTTTACTGTAGTAATTTTCTGCTTCGGACTGTGCTCATGTATGTAGCTCAGCACCTAAAGGATCAATACAAATCTCAATGTTTTCAAGATTTTAACATCTCAGAATAACCTGTAAAAATGTTGAGACTAATCAACTTGTATGAAATAACTGACAAACCTTAAGTCTTAGAAACACAATACAGGACGTTTGCTCCAATTGACCAAATAAGTCTAGATGAGTCTGGAATAAGTCAACACTACACTGTAAAATAATTTCTGTAAAAAACTACCAAACTTTGACAGTAACAATGGGTTGTAATGAAAAACGGATTCAGTCAATTCACTGTTATACATCATTTATTCCTAAATTTCAGTCTTTATTAAGGCTTTCAGACAGTGTATCTCTTGGTGGCACTGATGGTGATTTTGTTTAACTGTATAAGTTTGTATTCTTTTCTGCACTTTTTCTTATAAATGTTTGTTGCTGTTACTATATTTTCATCTGTTTTGTTTCTTGCCTATAAATAAATGTTAACCTTTTGTTGGTAATAGACTTTTGCCTTTTTTACTGTAGTAATTAGTGAAATGTAGTGAAGTAAAAGTCTCAGGTATATTGAAAGATACAGAAAATCTCCCAGAAAACACTATCGTGGGAAGAACCTGCCAAAACAAGGCTGAACTCGTAGAAACTGGGTGGTGTGAACATACAACAGACTTAGGGCGTTTTCACACCTGAAAGTCCAGGCCAAGGTCCGAGTGAAACCGACCAAGTCCACCAAAGTTCATGTTTTGATATTTTGGTTTGCTTTCACACTGCAATTATGCGAGTGCACTAAATACCTTTACATGATGGATTGCGTCCTGTCGTCATTCATCTGTGTGGGCTGAATCTTAACATTGATTGGTTTGTAAACGAACGTGCGTCTGCGCGTTGTCAATTCGACACGGGTAACTTTGACAAAAATGAATGAACAGATGCATATCGTTGCCACTATGCTGTTATTGTACTACTATCTGCAGCACCAACTATACTCGAGGCTACTTCAAATTCGCCAAATGAACGTCCTTGTTGTTCGAACATCGTCGCCGGCAGGAAAGGCATTGCGCACCTTTGTATATTGCTCCTGCAGTTTCTTTATCTTCAGGTGGCATTGCTCTCCCGTCCTCTTATACCCTCTCTCTCTCATCCGCTCCAAAAATACTTGGAAAGTGTCTGCATTGTGCGTTTTCCAGCTGATTTTTTATGTCGTCAGACCATATTTCAATTAAAAAACGTCTCATCCTCTCCCCAAGTGCTACCACGGCTCATTTTTCCTGTGATCTTCCTGCTATCTTTGGTCTTCGTCTGTTGTTTAGGTTACACGGGAGCCACACTTCCTGTAAATACTCTGAAAGTCCAAACCATACGGAAAATGCTTTCACGCTAGAAACGAATCGAACCATTGTTCAGTTTGATCCGGACCGAGACTACCTCTTTTGGTCGGACCAAATTTTGTCTGTTTGGTCCGAACCATGGTCCAGGGGAGGTTTCACACCTGTAATTTTGATTCGAACCAAACTGAAAAGTCCGAAAATCTGGACCAAACAAGGCAGGTGTGAAGAGGACCTTAGGCCCAGAGACCTGGGAAAAACCTCTGAAACAGTCCATTCCCTCGATCAGGCAAGCCAGGGCCAATTGTGATAGTGGGAGCTTGTATGCCAGCATAAATGGGCCACACATACACAACCCTAGTGCTATTTCTTGGCCTCTGAAGCCTAAAGGGCACGGAGAACCGAAGTCAGGCCAAAATTTGTCCGAGACAGCAGAAAAGGCTGGACATGGACCAAAAGGCCACATGAGAGGCGAATATGCTTTGCGGTTCATCCAACTCTCTTTTGGCTTGAATGTTGAAACAGCTTGCTATAAGAAATTACTCTTAACACGCATTTACGCGATAGTTACAGCTCAACTCAACAACAGAACTGACAAGAACAGAATGACAAACTCATGTTTGGTAGCATGAAGCGCCAAAACCATAGCACACAATACAAGTGCTGCAGAACTGCTCAGATCCTGTGCATAAATGCAGCCAGTCACATGAAGTGACTGTTCACATGAGGCGAGGCTGACAGCGGTTAGACAGCTGTTTAGCCAGAGTGTCTTCAACCCAATCGCCGCTATTAGGTAAAGGATGAAAGATAGGGAAAACCCTGTCTGCTTGCTTAGTAACCCAAAGTCACTATGGACTAGCGCCAAAATAGCTCGCCATAGGAAATCTCACTCTTAACTCTTGAACTCATTCACACAACTGTTCCGGCTCAACGCAACAGCTGAGCTGATAAGAATAGAGCAATCAGTCATGTTTGGCAGCATCATAAAATCATATTGGCAATAAAATTTCTGCCCTCACATTGAAGCAGACAGTCATGCGAGCGAGTGTTTGATAGCATAAATGTTAAAGCGATTCAACCGGATGAGGCTGACAACAATGAGAGAAAGCCATGTCAGCGTCTTTGACCAAAGCGCCACTTTTAAGCAAGAGAACATAGAGAGACTGGACAAACGTCTGCTCACTCTGCAGCCAGAAGATACTACGGCATTAATGTTAAAACAGCTTGCCATAGTAAAAACTCAATGCGTGAACTCATCCACACGTTTTTTCCAGCTCAACACAACAGTGGAGCTGATAAGGAAGAGTAATTAGGCGACAAAGTAATGTTTGGTAGCATGAAGTGCACAACAAAAGGTTTGCTGAAGAACTGCTCAGAGTCCGCACCTAACAGCGAACAGTCACAGGAAACAAGAGTCGGAAGTTTAAGCGCTAGGGTTGGGTATCATTCGGGTTTTTTACAATACCGGTGCAAAAACCGATACTTAATTAAAAAAAGAGCC
This sequence comes from Pseudorasbora parva, assembly GCF_024679245.1. Classification (NCBI taxonomy): domain Eukaryota; kingdom Metazoa; phylum Chordata; class Actinopteri; order Cypriniformes; family Gobionidae; genus Pseudorasbora; species Pseudorasbora parva. The sequence continues at coordinate 5,266,179 of NC_090182.1, read as the reverse complement.
ACAAAACGACAGTGGATGACAATAAAGCATGGGTTTTGCTGAATTTTTATTTATTTGAATAAATTCTTTAAATTGAACAGTTTATTAAAAATGTAAAGTATACTTAAATATATAAATAAATACAAAACACAACAAATTTACTTCAATTCATGGTAAAACCTAACCCAACTACAATAGGACTAATTTAACACTATGTATTGCCTAACAGTTCCCGTACTAGCAAAGTTGCCTATTCTTGGTCTGCTACAAACCAGATTCAAGGTTCAGCATTATTTTGCAGAAATATGACAATACTCTCTGGCTAAATATTTCTAACACATCGCCTTATTATTTCCATGGTGACGCGTCGTGCTTCTCACGTCACAGCTCAGCTGTATCGGTTTTATTTAGTTTTTTTATTCAAAATATTCACAAACTTGTTTTAACTGTCATGAACTATCTGATATTCTGATTTTTAAAGATGTGTAAGTGAATGTGTTTTGTCGTTTAAATGCCTTTATAATGATCATGTTAGTTGATTTATAATGTGCGATGGGCGCCGCCATGTTAGTTTGAGCCTCAGAGAATCGGATCTGTCGGATTTACATCAGGTCTCACACAATACATGAAAGTAAGTGACCGGTGAAGGGAGAGAAGAATAGAGCAAACTATACACCGGTCGTTAACTATATAGCGTGCATTTGATATAAATAAGACGCGTAGTCAAATTATAACTGTCTGAAAGGATTGTTATTGCCGCTCCATAGACATCAGTGTGTGTTTTTGCTAGAGCTTATGTGCAATTACATTTCTGGAACCTAAAATAAACATTATGTGGTTGAAAACAATGAATAGTTGTGATATGTGACGAGTGCTAAGCGCATCTGTCTCGGGCTCGGCGTCAGCCAAAGCACGTTTGAATTTAGGTGTCACCAAAATGACACACCGAAATCTGCGTTCTGATTTGGTCCGGTTATATACGGATTATATGTGTAAAATCCAACCATAGGTAACCAACTATAGTAAGCGCACAATTGCACGTGCCTGATGAAAATCAGGTGTTTTGTCAAATATGAGGGAGGTAAAATCCATTACAAGCCTAAATGAGTTACAGAACGAGTTGCATCTGTTACAATAAATTGCATGGTCAAAGTTCACTGTGGATAAATGAATGCCATTTAGTTTGGAGTGGGCATTACCCAGGTCACTTCCCCCAACTCATCTAGAATGGCATGTAATATAGTAACTCATTACCTGTTTAAGTTTCTCATCTGTGAGGCAGTTTAGTTCAATGATGAACTCGCTGTCTGTCGGCAGTATCTGTGCACTCGGGTCGATTATTTTTATGATATCAAGTTGCTCCCGGAGTCCCATCTCTGTGCTCACTTTTCGACTCAAATATTCAATATATTCCACCTGAAAACCAAAAATCAAAACAGTTAGCTCACATTAACAACAGCTCTAAAGAAACCCAAAACACTTCCTTTCTTTCCTTTAACATTAATGTTTACATTTAGAAATGATAGTATCACTACAACAATATAAAAGTGCTATTGGAAAAAAAAAATAGATTACTAAAATTTTCTCAGCAATCATGTTGAATTATTGACATGGACAAAACCATATGATCCATGTTAGTTATTGTTATTTGGTGGTCTCGGATTCCAATGTATACACTGCAAAAAATGCTCTTACTTAGTAATTTTGTCTAGCTTCTAGTCTAAATATCTACATGATTCTTAAATCAAGATGCATGTACTATGTAAGTAAAATTACATATGATATTTTTCCTTGTTTTCTTAAAACTAAAATTAAAATGAAGTGAGTATTTGCTTAAAACAAGATAAATTATCTGCCAATGGGATGAGAAAATAATCTTATTTCTGATTGAAATCTTGTTTCTATCCCAAACAGAAAGAAGATTATTTATCTCACCCCGGGCCATCCTTAAAAATATTTTGGTTTGCAGTAACAGTAAAAAAAATTAAAAAAAGGGTCGGTAGGTAGGTCAATATTTTTTTTTTCAAATTTTAATACAAAAAAAAAAGTAAATTTTTGGTGATGGTGATTACGTAGGTATGAATTTAAACAAATTGGCATATCGTGACATCACTGACTGGGTCTTCAAGCCGTGCCTTCGGGCGCATAGGCTAATTGCAGGCTATATACACCACAAACAAATTGAAATATTTGTCAAAAACATGTTTATTGCATAAATTTCAGGTGCATTCTTTAAGAAAAAGGTCCAACCACCAGCTAGCTGTCATTGACTCAAAGCTGTCAACCCTCCCTTTTTTTCCGGGTTTCTCGCGTATTTTAGCTCTTTTCCTGCTGTCTTCTGTTTTAGTATTTTCCCGTGATATGTTTCTTATTTTTACGCTCGATTGTGTTAACTCAGAACACGCAGCTATCTGTGTCTCTGAAGTGGCTTGCACTTCTTGCCAGACCAACGCATCTGGTGATATAGACTAGTGCATTTGAATATTAAAAAGCAAAAAGTTGTTTTTATGAATTCAATTAATTAAGTAGCTATAACCAACTCTTTACTGGTAAATATTACAGTAAACAAACATTGCAGACAATGGCAGACCATTTTTTTTTCAGACGTTATTTTATTTTTGTAATATTATGTATCGTCTTTCAGTTTTTTTGAAGAGACACTGCCCCTCTTTCCTCCTTCTTGGCAGCCTACATTTAGAATAATAGATTTGATTAACGTTAATGATGAAAAAGGTTTAAAAATCGTGATTGTTTGGATTGTTTTTCCTGCCGTCGAGCCACAGCCATTCACTAAATCAGTGTTTCCCAAACTTTTTTCAGTCATGGCACCCTTTGAAAATGTTCTAATTTTGTGGCCCCCCATACACACGTTATGCTAGGGGTGTAGAGTACAGATTGCTCACGGTTCGGTTTGTATCATGGTTTTAGGTTCACGGTTTCAGTACGGTTTGGTATTTGCCATGCTCAGGGACAGAAAGAACTACTGTCAAATAAAAATAAAGAAAATAAGAACAAAAAACTTAAATACAAGCAGCAGCACAAATAAATACTATTGAGCAAAGATACTAATAAAATAAACAATGCTTTTGAGGTTTTCCAGGTAGGTCTAAAATTAGTTTTTAGGTAGAGAAATTTAATAAATTAATCAAATGTAAAATAACTGCACATTTAACTGTTTAAATTAAAAATTAATCCTTATTAAACTTACAAAAGCTATTCAATCAAGAGCAGTGAGTGATGTCCTTATCTTTTGTTTGACAGACAGCAGTAAAGGCTACTGCCCCTTTAAGACCTAATACAGAGATATGCATCGTCTTTCTCGACTGTAAAAAGTTCTCTAAAGGCATATACAGACTATGTCTGATGGATACTCATCAAGATCGACATGTTGACATAATTTTTGTGTGAGTTTATCCGTTCAAACGCAAGACTTGAAAGAACTCAATATTTGCGCGCTGTGAGACGTGCGCGCGCTGCGCAAAGAGACAGATCTCTCACTTGCAGAGAGTTCTCATTCGCGTCTTCTGGCGAATATACTGAGTGATGATGGCGAAAATGACTGGTCATACGGCAGCACTCGCATGCATTGAACACAGTTTACAAAGATAGACCGTTTTACCCACGTTTTTCTTTTATTATCGCTGTTGTAGTGCACGTGTATCCATCGACAGAACCATACATAAAGCATTATTTTTTGAGTTACAACCAGTGCCGCCGCTTCAACCACGCGCTGCGGTCGAGCAGAACACACGCTACCCATAGCAACGCGTTATGACAACGACATTTCAGACTGACAGGGACAAGATAAACGGCTTTTCCGCCATTTGTTACTGTTTTGTACACGTTGTTATATTAATCATAATTCAAATTCTGTTTTATTCGCCACAATATAGTAATGATTAATGTTGAGAGGGGCACTTTTGATTAATTTTCAAAAAGGGCAGGGTCTCAAAGCCCTCCCCTCTGCAGTGCACTTGCCTGGTGTGTGTAACGTGTCCATGGTCCTGACTCCTGTCACACACTGCGGCGAAATCTCCGACAGAGCTTTAATAGTCTAACATCACAGTGAATGAGAGTATGAGCCGAAACGAACGCACGTGCAGGCCATAGTGTGACATCCGTTAACCATAGTGTAAACATAGATGACGTCACGGGTTTTTCTATAAATGAAAGAACGTAGCCTTCGTTTGTATGGCCCAGGCAATTTATACATTTATAATACTTACTAAAATATAATTCATATTATTTTATTACTGTTGTATTAGTTGTTTGAAGAGTAAAAAGAAATTGGTTGGTCTTAAAGCAATTTACAACCGGCAAGTCGGTCGGACTAAAAGGAAAAAAAAAAAAAAAATTGAGTCGGCCCTAAATTGACAGGGTCGGTCGGGTTACGGCAAACAAGAATATTTTTAAGGGTGGCCCCATTGGCAGATCATTTTGCTTGTTTTAAGCAAAAACTCCCTTCATTTAGATTTTGTTCCCCCAAGAAAATAAGCAAAAATATCTTGTTATTTAACATATCTAGTAAATGAATCTTGATTTAAGAATTTTTAGATATTTGGACTGGAAGCAAGAAAAAAATACTAAATAAGAAGAGCATTTTTTGTAGTGTATGGCAACACATACTGGTGCATTTTATATTTTCATCGCACTAATAAAATAAACCGACCTGTTCATCGTTAGTCATGGCACTCCAGGGCAGCTCATCCAGATTTCGGTGTGGTTTGTTTTTTCTTTTGGACACAAGGCAGGGTGAACTGGGCACGCTGGGTATGATGTCTGACAGCACATCACTGCCACTGGCTATGTCACTGCCTGGTAACTACAATGAGACAGTTCTTGTTCAGCAAATTCTTCAATAAAGTAATCAACAGCTTGTCCATATGTAAGAAAATAAAATACAATGAAAGTGACATCTCAACAAAAACTGTAGGGTTGTGATGGAGGCAGGTTTTTACCACCGTGGTGGCTGAGTATCACTGGCGGTGGTCGGCCGAACAAATTTTTTTTTGTATGTGAATGCTGTTTTACGTGAATATAATAACACGAGTGAAGCACATCACAGCCCTATAAAACAGATTCAAAACTAAGGGCTCACCTGCCACTCAAATTCACTGTCTGACCAATCCCAGTAAGTGCTGATGGAGGAGGACACGTCGCTGCACACACTGCCTTCCGGAAACAGGTCAAAGGAGGCGAGCTCCTGATCGTCCAGGAGGGAGTAGCAGTCATCCTGGTCGCCCACAGAAACTGAGGAGAAGAGCTCCTCGCTGCACTCTGAACTGGCAACACTTGTGCCGCATGACGTCAGGTTCCATCTGCAAAGAGGAGACCGTTGTTGAATTAAATGCAGTTCACACTAAAGGGTCTTCACGGGTTCAATTGGATCTGAAAATCCAAGGTCTGACTCAAGACTTGAGCTTGCTCGGGTCCAAAACTTTAAAGGGTTAGTTCACCCAAAAATGAAATTTATGTCATTAATGACTCTTCCTAATGTCGTTCCACACCCGTAAGACCTCCGTTCATCTTCGGATTAAAATAAAGATTCGAACGGTTATGAATCAGCGTATCGATTCATGATTCGGATCGCGTGTCAAACTGCTGAAATCACGTGACATTGGCGATCCAAATCATGAATCAATACACTGATTAATAACCGTTCAAACCTTTGTTTGTGGATTAAAAACAAACAAGGAAGAGAAGACAATGCTGAATAAAGTCGTAGTTTTTGTTATTTTTGGACCCAAATGTATTTCTGCTGCTTCAAGAGACTAATTAACCCACTGATGTCTCATATGGACTACTGTGATGGTGTTTTTATTCCCTTTCTGGACATGGACAGTATAGTGTGCATACACTTGCATTCGCTCTCAGACTAAATATAAAATATCTTAAACTGTGTGAAGATGAACGGAGGTCTTACGGGTGTGGAACGACATTAGGGGGAGTCATTAAAGGCATAGATTTCATTTTTGGGTAAACTAACCCTTTAACATCATACCTGTCCAAAGCACTCGTCATGTCAGTGTTAAAAATATTAGTTTAAAATCATTGTGCTTTTACCAAATGGACCAGAAAAGACCCTAAGCATTATCAAATCTTCTGTAAAGCTTATTTGGACGACATTATGGTGTATTCGTCTAGCTGGAAAGAACACATGGACGCCCTGTTTGCCGTTTCCATGTGCTTGCTGAAAGCTTCCCTAACGTTGAACTTGGCTAAGTGTGAATTTGCCAAGGCAACTGTTATGTATTTGGGAAAATGGGTTGGACAAGTGTGTCCTGCTGGCCAGAAAGGGCAGCAAATAGTTGATTTTCCTGTGGCTCATACCAAACTTGAACTTCCCATTTTGTGGTCTAATGAGAGCCATCATGCTTTTGAATCTGTAAAAACGTTGTTAGCGTCATGTCAGCCTTAACAGCAAACATACGGCTGTTCTTCACTAAAGCAGCATCTAGTCAACAAATGAATAACTTTATAATGATATGCAAACATGTACTGTATAACATACATTTGATTGTCTGTTTTAAATCCGCATCTGAAGTGTCCTGTTCTGTGTGTCAGCCTCGTGTGTCAAAACAAACTCCACGAGGTGTCAATGATAGTTTTTATTTCGCCTCTAGTGACAGCAAACCCTTCTCAGCTGCTCCAGCAATGGATTTATGAATGAACTGCTAGTTTTAAAAATCTTCCCGGTCTATTGATATGACTTCAAACATTACATTGCTTATGATAACTTTCATTAACTCTACAATAAGTAAATCCACTCGACCAGCTAATTACTCTTCGACAGCGATGCCATAGAAATATAATACAGAGATACGGCAATAACTGAAGTTTAAAGACAAAATTCAAAATATGGCGGTGCGCTTGTTTCTCTGCCGCATAAGGTCTATAACGCTAGAAAGTTGAAATGTTTAAATGGGAATAAAAGCCTAAACTCAATCTGTTCAGCAATCGAGCCTCTTCAGTAAATTTGGACTAAACCACTCAATTCATATCGTTTAGTTTTACAATCTCTTTATGAACTTGTCAAGAAAGTGGTACAGGGCTGGAAATTAACGCTTGTCCGGGACAAGTGAAAGAGAATTTTACTTGCCCGACGGACAAGAGCCTGATTAAAACAAAAAAATAACTAGCGAATCACCAAAATGCAAGAATGATTGTGCATTAATTTAGCGTAAGTGGCGATCGATAGTGGTGGATAATAATATATGATGAACTAACGATAACAAGGTCGCGCTGTTGACGCTCGTGCAGCCTCTCAAGGAGAAATTACAACACTAGAGCGTTAAAGCGGTTTCCTGAATACCATCACGACTGAAACTGACACTGATTTCATAAGACAGCTTCATAAACAATTAATTAACATTCACTTAGTCACTTACATTTTAAATGCAATATTGAGTGTTTTGTTCTATTTTAGCAGCGAAAGTCGTTCATTCGTAGAACCGTAACGCGTCCCACAGCAACAAGCGTGTTACTGAACGATTCAGTGTTTCAATGAATCGTTTAAATGAACGACTCAATGACTCACTCATTAAGACTCACCTGCTGCCACCTACTGGAGGTTTAGTTTCATGTTTAAACATTTCTTTCGAACATTTCTTTTTTGTCTATTCAAAACTACAAACCTCTAAACATTATTTAACGCAGTTGTTATTTTTCAGTGTAAATTATTTAATTTGATTGGTAACAGCCCTTATAGTGTCTTATTTTAATTTAATGTATTAAGCAAATTTAACAATATAAAATTAAACCTGAAGCTTAGCCTATATTTAATAAGATTAGGGGGAAATGCCCTTTATAAAAGGTAAAAATATCACAAATTTGAAATGAGATATTATATATATATATATATACATATATATATATATATATATATATATATATATATATATATATATATGTCAAGGCTGATTGAACATTGGTGAGAATATTGCTTCAGAATAAATAATATTTACAACACACCAGAGGTGGGTAGTAACGAATTACATTTACTTCGTTACATTTACTTGAGTACATTTTTTGGGTAACTTGTACTTTTAGAGTATATTTAAAAATGGGTACTTTTACTTTTACTCAAGTACATTTCTTGTGAAAAAACTGTACTTTTACTTCGTTACATTCGGTGGCGTTCCTCCGCTACTGTCAATGATGATAGTTAATTATATATTTTAAAATAAGTTATGAATTGTTCGCAAGTCTCGCGAAACGTTGGAGAGGCTGCTTCGCGAGAGGTGGATACGCATCACCCGCATCAAATTAGCGCGCGTTTAGTCAGAAGATGATGGCCGAAGCAGAGGGAGATGTGTGAGCTACGGCAGATCACCCGTACGTGGCCTCAAGTTCAGCCTGTTTTCTGTCAAAGATGTCAAAAAGAACAGTTTCATAATGTAATGCATGCTGTGCACCAATATGAACGGACATCTCAGCATACATTAATTCCAGCTCCAACCTGAGAAAACAGCAGTAAGTGTAACAATGATGCCTATATTTGAACACTATTAATGGTAAATTGGTAACTATGGGCACTTTTCCTTTATTGTAATACTATTTCACACACTGTCCAAGTGTTTTCCTCATATGCTCTCTTGTGCAAGCATTGAAAAATCATTTGAATCCTCCGAACACACGTCCACAAACAAACGTTCACATCTGCACATTTACATATCTTTTTTTTCTCATAAAACGAGCAACCTCATTGGCAAAATGTACCTGTGACATTTCTGCAAACCACAAAATACGTACCAATACACTGCAGTTTCCAACAGAAATGAACACTATCAGAAAAACTGCATTTTTTAGTCTATGGTTTGTAAACTAAAACATTTTGAATTTTGCGTCACAGCTCCATGTTCTGCTTTTCTGATTCACCAGATTTGCTCGATAGCTCAGCTGATACAGATTTGTATTTGCAATGCGAAAAGCTTGAGAGCGAACCCCGTGAAGAACGAGTCATGGTAAGAGCTCAAAGACGAGTTCCTAACACAAGCTAAAAATACATGGACACAATTTTATTTTTGTCACATTTGCTTTTGTTAACACTTTCGGGTAGGTTTAGTGTGGGTGTACGTTAAAAACACAACGTAACAAAACATGTCAGATTCACGCAAATCTCTTCTGGAAAAAAATGAGCTTTTAGCGCCACCCAGTGGACATTTCACTTTGAAACTGTCGCAATATGTACGTATTGGTACATATTTTGTGGTTTGCAAAAACGTTGCCATAGGTACTGATGAGATCAGGCTAAAAACGAAACAAATTGAATAGCCTAATGTAACATCTTGCATTTATACACATATCCGGACAGACAACAGTCTGCAGTGTATATATACATTTAAAAATGGGACTGTATTTTTAAGAATGCATATACTTATAAAAGTATAAGAGCAAAGTATGTTTTAAAAAGAGCTGTTGTTAGCCCAGCACACCATTAATTTACACTGTTTAACCATTAAACACACACACACACACACACAGATATATATATATATATATAGGATCTTATCAATCAGATCGAAAGTAACTAGTAACTAAGTACTTGAGTAGTTTTTTCATCTAATACTTTTTTACTCTTACTCAAGTAACTATTACGATTGTTACTTTTACTTTTACTTGAGTAAATATTTCCGTAAGTACTTGTACTTTTACTTGAGTAAAGATTTTGGCTACTCTACCCACCTCTGCAACACACACACACACAAAAATGTAATAAAAATCGAACTTTTTTCCGGACAAGCACATTTTTTACTCGGACAAGTGAATGAACGATTTACTTGTCCAAAGGAAAAGCACATGAACATGCTTAATGTCAAGCCCTGGTGGTAGTTGCGTAGACTGTCAATAGAGGGACAAAAACTCATTATTAATAAACTCCTGCCTAATCTCCAGCTACTCACCTGCTGCTGTGAAAGCGGTGTAAAGGGTCTGTTCGGTGACATGAGGACAACTGACACCCAAAGTCACTAATATCCAGTGTGGCATTTTCACTGAAGTTTCCTCCCTGTGAGAGCAGTGGAAACGGCTCTTCTGGAGCAAGGAACTTCTCATAGACATGCTCAGACATCTGCAAGCTAAGAAGAACAGACACTGGCATCAGAAATGACCTCACAACAGATAAATGACTGACAGCCCAAATATCCAATCAAATCAAGCCTGCTTGCTATCTGCTATTAAGCCAGTTAAGCCGTTCCCGGCTGGTGGAACGACCTTCCGACCTCCATCTTCGCCTCTTCATGACGGATCGCTTCCTGTACTCCTCAGTCGTAAGTCGCTTTGGATAAAAGCGTCTGCTAAATGCATGAATGTAAATAAGCTTACTGACCTGTCAAGACACATACAAACCTCCTTTTTTTGGGTAAAACTATGGCCAGGTCAAATCATACCAGTTTAAAATAACACTAATTGCAACGCTTAACCGCCATAGAGCGAAAGTTTATCATTTGAATGTTTTAGCAGTTTTAAAGTACTCAAGCGCAAAAAGACACGAAAGACAATTTAATTCGGAAAAACTTTTTTGCGTATGAATGGACACATATCCGCAAAATTGTCAAAACGCTCATCTCAGCGAGATAAATGCGGTCGTGTCTTGCGTGGACGTAAACCATTGCAGACACCACCGTCTGCAAAAGGTCATTTCTGCGAGATGACAACCCTAATTCAAAATTAAAGGACATTATTTTACAACAGAATATTATATTACATTCATTCGCATAAGCCGCAAACATTTTTTTAATGTTTGTTCATTCGATAGTATTTGTGCACTGAAAGTGATGTGTGTGATGAAGAATTAGGTAATCCAAACTCAAGCGGTCACCGGAGACGTGTTTGAAACGCAGGATACTATCAGGTGAAAGCGGTAATGTGTCCTGGCTGGCCGTTTGTGATCGGATCCCGAAAACGCTTCTTAATACCAGGTGGAAACAGGGCTTCTCTCGCAACACACTCGGTTGAGTAATCCTTCGATTATTTTGTCAATTAATCAGATAATGTTTTTGTGGTAATAAAAATAGACCTAAGATAAGAACAAGAAATTTACAAATTACAAGCATAGATAAATACAACAGAATAAAAGATGCAAATTAAATAAACAACGCTTTATATTAATCAAAAATAAGGCCCATTCCACCAAGGACAATAATTACGAGGATAACAATATAGACCTTTTTTTTAATTTATTTTTTAATGGTTTTATTTGTATCTTTGTTACACACACACACACACACACACACACACACACACACACACACACACACACACACACACACACACACACACACACACACACACATCTTCGGAATTGGTGCAAACTGCTGTGCCCCAAACAAAACACACATTTTAAAAGCATTTACATATTCAAATCTTAGTTGTTACCTAAGATCATTTTGAATCCTACAATAATATTTTAAATATCTGTAAGTGTAATCTATAAAAAAATATATATCATTTATTGGTTACTTTCAGTTGGGAGGTGGCTAACCCTAACCACTACATTTCAACAATATTTATTTTATATTTTCTTTGTATATCGTTAAACTTAATGTAAAGAAAAAGAAAAGAAGTAGTAGTACTACAGAAACAGTGTATGTTTTAGTCCACTGGCTGAGACTGATTTTAACAACACTCATATTGTTTTGATCAGGAAATATGGTGGTTTTGGTAGTGAAGGAAACACATATTCGTTTATTTGGGGGAAATAAACAAAATGTTAGCACAGTTATGAAAATCATTTGTATTTTAGTATGTTTTATAATGCAAATCATTAGTATTTTAGGATGCAAGTTAAAATCCTGTAATGTGATCACTACCAAAACATTACGGTCACTACTGAAACATGGGATGTTTTGTACAATCCCATAAAGTATACTGATTTATCAAATAAGACGTTATGATAGTGTTTGACTCAATGCATATTCAAACTAATGACTCCTTAACTTTACATTCAGTATGATAAACTTTATGCCTGGATTCAAAATACAACAAATCTCATAAATTACACTTTAAATACTGTTAAAATTTATTTTGTTATTGATTTACCTGTAAAAAAATATCAACAAAAAATAGTAAAATAGCTAATATATATATATATATTTACAAGGTAGATGTAAACAAAATCTTAATAAGTCAACGTAAGCCTTCTTGTTAAATTATTTATTATTGTGTTTCAGTAGTGGAGAAAGGGAACATATTCCAAAACTTTCTGAAAAATACAATATGAGAATTAACTGCACAATTACTAGAAATGTGTACCTGGATATTATACAATTTAAATACATACAAAATACAAATACATTTTATTCACGATCTTTCCAACTCTGACTTTGAACCAGTTCTGTAGAATAGCCCATACATACATTGTGTGTGTGTGTGTGTGTGTGTGTGTGTGTGTGTGTGTGTGTGTGTGTGTGTGTGTGTGTGTGTGTGTGTGTGTGTGTGTGTTTTAAATGATATTCTGGTGTAAACACTCCGAGCTCTGCTAGCAGGCCAGCTAATGCTACACAGCAGGTATAATCATCGGTTAGGTCTATATTAAATCAGGGATGAAGGAAAACTAACGCATGTCGTTAATTTAGTGGAAATAAGTAACAACATTTAACTGACTTATTCATTATTTTAGAAACTCGGATCTCAGAATATTAGCGATTATCCTTCAACCTCCGTAAACTCATGACCGAGACCATTTCACTCTCTACCCTGCTTGATAACTGCACTCGGACTAAAAGAAACATTAATTATGTAAAGTGATATTTATATTTGACACATACCTGCGGTATTGTCTGTTTTAAAGGTTTAATATGAGCAGCGCCAACATCAGATCTCAATCCCCTTCCGCTGCATACGTCACACTAGTGACGTCATTCTTCTTCTTCTGAGACTTCACTGGCGTTTGACAAACAACAAAATGGTGTTTTACCGCCACCGACTGGTACGGAGTGTGGATCAAAATGACATTTCTTACCTTTTTATACCCTCTTTCCCACACATTGGTTATTTTAAGAAGTACAATATTATTTGGAGAATGGTCTCTTCCACACAAATATCTTTTAACAAACAAGATAAAAGGAATTACATTTAAAATGTTACTTAGATGTTACCCTTGCAATAGTGTACTCAGTAAGTATATCCAAAACAGAGAAGATAAATGGACTTTCTGTGATGCTAAATTCTTCCATGAATTCCTGAACAAGTTCGTCATCATCTATATAGATGATATCCTCATCTACTCTCGTAACATGAGGGAGCATGAAGAGCATGTAATCCAAGTCCTCCAAAAACTTCACGAGCATCACCTGTATCTCAAGTTGGAGAAGTGTGAGTTCCATACCACCTCAGCCCAGTTTCTAGGTTACATCATTGACAACCAAGGCGTCAAGATGCACCGAAGGAAGGTGGACACCATTCTTGGCTGGCCGTTACCCAACACTATCAAAGAGTTACAACGATTCCTGGGATTTGCCAACTTCTACCGACACTTTATCAACAACTACAGACTGCTAAGCTCACCTCTCACCTCCCTGTTAAAGAACCGGCCCAAGTCTCTGTCCTGGACTCCATCTGCCAAGGAAGCCTCCCATCAGTTGAAGCTCGCCTTCCAGTCCGCTCCGATCCTGGTCCATCCAGATCCTAACCGCCAGTTCATCATGGAGGTGGATGCCTCCTTTACCGGGGTCGGAGCGGTGCTGTCACAGCAGCAGGGGGAACCCTCACGACTCCATCCATGCGCGTTCTTCTCGAAGAAGCTATCCCCAGCGGAGCAGAACTATGATATCATGAATCAGAAACTCCTGGCTATCAAGCTCGCCCTGGTGGAGTGGAGACATTGGCTGGAGGGAGCAAAACACCCCTTCGATGTAATCACTGATCATCGGAACTTCGAATATCTAAGAGATCCCAAATGACTCAACCATCGCCAAGCCAGAATGGCCTTAACTTCAAGGTCATGTATTGTCCTGGAGACCAAAACAAAAGGGCTTATGCTTTATCCTGGCTATATCAAGCAGATCCTGAACCAGAAAAACCAGAGACCATACTCCCTCCTGCCATGTTCGTCAGTCCCATTCAGTGGGCCATCCATCAACAGATCCAACTGGAGAACAACCAAAACCTGGCTCCGCTGGGAGGTCCTGTATGTACCACCTAACCATTGCCTTGCCCTCTTGGACTTAGCTCCTTCTTCACCGGGCTCTGGACACCCAGGCAGGAGAAGGACCCTCTCGGTCCTACGTCAGCGTTACTGGTGGCCCTCCATGCCTCAGGATATCTCATGATACGTCAAGGGATGCTCAGTCTGCGCCATTGTGGATACTCCTAGGAGATTGCCTGAGGGAAAGCTAGTGCCTCTGCCCAGCCCGGAATGCCCCTGGACTCACATTGGGGTGGATTTCATGAGCTTTCTCTTTCTCAAGTATTCACCTGTATCTTGGTCATTCCCCTCAAGGGATTGCCTACTGCTCTGGAAACGACAGAAGCTCTCTTCCAACACGTCTTCTATCACTTTAGTCTCCCGAAGGACATCGTATCCGACTGATGTCCTTAGTTCATATCCCGAGTCTGGTCAGCCTTCTTCCGTCTCCTGGGAGTATCCGTCAGCCTATCCTCCGAGTACAATCCTCAAACTAATGGCCAGACTGAGTGTAAGATTGAGGAAGTCGGGAGATTCCTGAGGGTTCACTGCCATCGGAACCAGGATTGTTGGAGCCAATATCTACCCTGGGCCGAGTACGCCCTGAACTCCCTCCGGCAGTCCACCACAGGGCTCCCCTCGTTCCAGTGTGTCTTGGGATATCAGTCTCCTCTCTTCCCATGGTCAGGTGAGCCCTCTGAGATCCCGGCGGTGGATCATTGGTTCCGACAGAGCGAGAGGGTCTGGGACTTAGCTCACATGCAACTCCAGCAGGCAGAAGGCACAAACTAACGTCAGGAGACGACCCACACCGCAATACCAACCTGGACAAAAGGTTTGGTTATCCACCCGGGACATCCGTCTTCAGTTGTTGCCTTGCCGTAAGTTGAGTCCCCGCTACATTGGACTTTTCACCATCGAGAGGCAGCTGAATGAAGTGACATACCGGCTCAACCTCCCTGCACAGTACCGCGTAGCACCATCATTCCACTTATCACTGCTTAAACCCTTCACTGACCCTTTGTCTCCTCCATCCACAGAGCCTGGTGATGATGCCGTACCTCCATCTCCTGTCATCGTCAAAGACCATAACGTCTACCAGGTGAGAGCTATCCTTGACTCGAGGCGGCGGGGATCACAGCTGCAATACCTAGTGGACTGGGAGGACTATGGTCCCGAGGAGCGGTGCTGGATCAACATGAATGATATCCTTGACCCTAACCTTCTGACTCAACCTTCCACCAGGACCACCCGGAACGACCCGCTCCTCGAGGCCGTGGTAGACCCCGTTGCCGCCAACCATCGCAGTCATCAGGAGCCGCCCATGGAGGTGGGGGTACTGTCACAACCACAATTCATGTACCATCAGACACGGACACTTACACCACGCTCACTCATTAACAATCACTGGAATTCTGATCACCAGTGCATCATCAACAGAGCCACATATAAGCACGCCACACACTGTCACTCATTGTCTGGTCTTGCACCGAGCCCCCGTCTGTTACCAGCGTCTACAAACCTGTGTTCTACTTACTTTTTCCTGTCCTCATCATCATCCTCATCTCCTGCATCGTCTTCATCGTCCTCTCGGTCTGCAAAGGAAAGTAATCAGTCATCAGTCATTCTGTGTTCTGTGTCGAGATATCCTCCTGTGTTCTGCTTGGGTGCGATACCTCTGATTAATAAACTGTTTCACGTTGCACTTACCTCTGTGTCTAACATAATCTTTTAAGAAGTGTTGCAAAGGGTGAACAAAATGAAGTGACCCATTGTGTACTTCCTTTAGTCAAGTAGTCATACTAGTATACTATAAGTATTAAGTTAGTTAAGTCAAGAATGCATTGAAGCACAAATAAAATGACGTTTAAACTATACATCCATTCAGCGGCCAGTAGCATAAACATAGCCATTTTTTAAGGCAGCATCTTATAGTAACCACTATCATGGGATTTTCATACTTTTTTTGTATCAACTTAGGCCAATGTATGTTTAACCGTAGTAAACGACTTCAGTCTTACAAGTTAGTCAATTTTTTTCTTTATGACTGTTCATGACTTTGTTTTAGTGGTTTATGCAACCGGCCCTAGAAGCTCCTAAAGATCACCAGAAGCTCCACCCTCTTACAAAGCCTACCAGGAAGTGACTAGTCATTATTTCTAACTTTCATTTTTACTGAAAGCTAAAGCGAGTGAGTTGTGAAAAACAGAGGACACTTTTCATTAGGATTTTTGTTAATTTCTGAATTAATTCGATTTTGATTGTAATGGTTATTTACTTTTCAAACCAAAGATCAGAAAGTGAAAGTCAACTGTAGATCACTGGATCTTTTACAAGACGGGGAAATGGATTCAAAATCTGCAGAAGAGCTTTCTTGTCCTGTTTGCTGTGAAATCTTCAAGGTTCCTGTTATTCTGTCCTGTAGTCACAGTTTTTGTAAAGAGTGTCTGCAACAGTTCTGGAAAACTAAGGAAACTCAGGAGTGTCCCATCTGCAGAAGATCCTCAAAACATGATCCTCCAGTTAATCTAGCGTTAAAAAACTTGTGTGAGTTGTTCCTGAAGGAGGGAAATGAGAGGCGTTCATCAGAGTCTGAGGAGATCTGCAGTTTACACAGTGAGAAACTCAAACTCTTCTGTCTGGAGGACAAACAGCCTGTGTGTTTAGTGTGCATAGTCTCAGAGAAACACACCAAACACAGATTCAGACCCTTCAGTGAAGTGCTTTCATCTTACAAGGTACGACAAATGTCTCTCATTTCATGCTAAATACAGTGATAAACATAGAAACATAAATCAGTATTTATTTTTGCTCAGACCGCTCGGATGTTCAAATCTTTCTGAATGTAACAGCATTGGCACAAAACATGCTTTTCATATTTTTTTCATTTTGTGATTTATTAGAAGACACACTAAAAAGTGATTTATACTATCATTCTTTCACTTTATTTGTATGGGCACAACCACATATTTACAACTTCGTTAATCTAATAATTAAGAATGGGCTATTGCAAAAACAAATTTGTTTGGTGAAAACTTGATTTCTTGATGCTCGACCTTTCCAAATTAAAAAAAAAATTGTCCTCCAATTTTTTTAGACACAAATGCTTCCTGAGAATAACTCATTCAACTTAAAAATAACATAACACTAAAAACATTCAGACACACGATGTTTAAACCTCTTATAGCTTCATCAGTTTCTCAGATTTTCATCATAACCTGCAGGAGGAGTTTAATACAGCGCTGACGTCCTTACAAAACAAGCTCAAACATGGAGAAGAAATGAAAGGAAAGTGTCATAAAACAATCCAACACATCGAGGTGAGGATGTGTAAAGAGTCAAACACTCAACATTCACACACACATTAGTGGAGTGTGTGTTCACACTGAGCTGACTGAAGTGAATGTGATGTGATTTCAGGCTCAAGCTGAGCACACAGAGCGTCAGATTAAAGAAGAGTTTGAGAAGCTTCATCAGTTTCTCAGAGACGAAGAAGAAGCTACAATCACTGCACTGAGGGAGGAAGAGGAGCAGAAGAAAGAGAGGATGAAGGAGAAGCTGGAGGAGATGAACACACACATCTCAGCTCTTTCACACACAATCAGAGACATGGAGGAGATGATGAAAGCCAATGACGTCTCGTTTCTAAAGGTGACCGATCAATCTGGCTTCATTCTTTGAGCATAAAACAACTCGAGACTCACTGACAATGAGAGTGTTTGATAAGATATTAACATGTTTTCAAACTCTATATTTTCCAGAACTTTACCGTCTCAATGGAAAGGTGAGTGAGCTGCTCGTATCTCTTCTCTCAGTGGATCTGAACTCAAATTCACTGCAGTTCTGACTCCTGAATGTTCCTCCAGAGTCCAGATCCCACAGCCGGATCCACGGATGAGTTCTGGAGCTTTGATTGATGTGTCCCGTTATCTGGGTAACCTGCGGTCCAGAGTCTGGAAGAAGATGCTGGAAACTGTCCAACACAGTGAGTCTCAGCAGATCTGACACCAGCGCAAAACATCCTTCAGATAGAAACACACACAACATTAACATCTGATAGAAATATATTTAATAATCACTTGAGTTTCTGAGTAAATCTGAACTGTATTTCAGAAGATCATCAGATCATACAGTGAACTCATAATGACTACAGAAGTCTGTTCCTCATGGTCTCTGCTTATGTATTAGGATACAATAGTGTTTATTGAATATGATATTAAACCTGAAGCCTCAATCCATTCTGACAGAAACTGAGAGACCATTGTTATGATAGTAGGATTTATGATCACTTTCAACAAAGTCTTTATATGTGTTTTATTTTTACATTTCTGATCATATTTCATCCTGTAATCTGATGTTCTTCTCTTTGCAGCTCCGTTGACTCTTGATCCAAACACAGCACATCGTCGTCTCACACTCTCGTCTGATCTGACCAGTGTGTCGTTCAGTGATGTCCATAAAACACTTCCTGATAATCCAGAGAGGATTGACAAGTATCCATGTGTCCTGGGATCTGAGGGCTTTAACTCAGGAACACACTGCTGGGATGTGGAGGTCGGTGACAATACATACTGGACTCTTGGAATAACCACAGCATCAAACCAAAGGAAGGGACTGGCTTTCTTTGACTCTAATGTCTGGCGTGTGCGGTACATGGACAGCATATACAGCTCTCAATCCCCAGATCAACCCTTCGCTGTCTTTCGTGTTAAAGTGAAGCTTCAGCGTGTGAGAGTTCAGCTGGACTATGACAGAGGAAAAGTGTCATTCTCTGATCCTGTAACTAACACACATTTACGCACATTCAGGACGTCCTTCACAGAGACTGTCTTTCCATTCTTATGTAATGGCTGCACAACTCCTCTGAGGATCTTACCAGTTAAACTGATCATTACAGCAGAAAATCACAGTTAAATCTGATTCTGCTTCTAGATTAATTCAGTTAAGATACAATCGTTTATTGTTATCATTGTTTTACAAATTATGCTAAGACAAAATGACCATTGATGATGTAACAGGACATTCTCAGCACCAGAGACTGCAGTGCATGCTGGGATTTGGTGACATTAACATCGACACTGTTATTGAACTGAATGGAAACACATTGAACTCAAAGTGAAAAACGACATTATTATCTTCTGCAGAGCTGCTTATAGATGAACTCATTTCATAGTTGATGATCTTCACACAGTTATTGAACTGAACTGAATCAACACTGAACTGACTTCAGCTGAACAATGACACTGTTGTCTCTTTACAGCAGAACTGATTTCTGTTTGCATCATTGATCATTATTTTCCTGTTTATCACTGTAAAGCTGCTCTGAAACAATCTGAATATTATAAAGCGCTGAATAAATAAAGGTGACTTGACTTAAAGTCTCAATGAAAAGGAAATAGTGACAGATCTTTTCTATTGTATTGTGATGTACATCCGAGTGTAACAGATTATCAAAAAAATTGTTGGGCAAAAAATGAATGTGTACATATGAACCGTTCACAGTAAGAGCTATGCTTTTACCAGATCAGGAATTTAATTTAATTCCATCTGCTTGGAAATTATACTTTTTTATATGTTTTAGTCACAATAATCCTGTTTAATTTGACAGAAATAAAAGTAATATTTCCGTAGGTAATTAATTAAGAAAATATGTCAACACCAGAAGAGAAACTCTGATCATTAAACCATTTGATATGACCATCAGTAAAATATTTGTGAAATAGAAATCACAGCAGTCACAGCACTGGAAACGTCCCGCACTTGGTCAGTTATAAAACTAGTTATGAGTTGTGCAGTCGCTCCCTGGTTATGATGATACGCTTCTCATATCAAGAGTCAACTGGAGGATTTACTCCACAATAACAAGCCCTGAGTCAAGAGAAAACTGATAAGGTGTGTGTGTGTGTGTGTGTGTGTGTGTGTGTGTGTGTGTCCCTCCGCTGGACAGGCTCATGTACTGTAGGAGATGATGCTGTATCTCAGTATTTCCCAACCCTGTTCCTGTAGGGACTCCAACATTTGTGAACTCTTCCTAATCAAACTCACGGATGCAGCTCATCAGCTCTTTAGTAAACGCTTCAAAGCTGTGTTCAGAATCAGGAACTGCCAGAGTAGATTTAGGAACGTCACTAGTGTTTTAGGAGCACCAGTAACAGTTCTGGCTCTTCTTCCTGTGCTGTGAATCATGATACTCAATGTAATGTTAGAATGGCTCATAAAGATGAAGCGGCCGTGAACTGATCACTTTCTGCACTTTCAACTCTTGAACAGCAAAACAATATGGACACTGTGATTTTTCTGGACCTCAGTGATTAACTTCTCTGCAGTGATGTCTGTCGTTTTAAATGCTGAGCTCTTCAAGTAGAATGGATTCTGATTGGCTGACAGTGTTTTATCGTTTAACAGCTGGAAAAAAACTTTCTGAAAATCATTACTCTATATCGTTATCATTAAAGGTGTGGTGTGAACTCTGCTATTCTTTAATATTGAGAACTATATCTTTATCGTTATCGTCCTTGGTGTGAACAGGCCAAGATATTATCACAAACGGCTGTTATTTAAATGGATTTATAAAACTTGCCTCATTAAATAATAAATCTTGGGTAACACTTTAGATCTTGCTTTGGTTGAGTTATGCTGACAAATTCATATTTTGTGAAGTTTTGAGCAGATTTCCCCAACCAGTAGAAATCTCCTTGGTTCTGGACGAATCATTCGCTAAATTATATATTTTGGCTTCAAAACTGCACACTTCACCAAATGGCAATGGTTGTGGGACGTAAAAATATTTAATTTAGTCTTTTAGTCTCTAACTCAGGGACCCAGTTGGTGATCACCTAAACACTGGATTGTGGAGTTACCCTTTGAGGATTTACCATTCCAGAATACACACTTTATTGGATTATCACTGTGGATTGTATTTATGCTCCAATCTGCTGATGTTACCGGGAAGGAAGACTCCATCGCATCCACCAAGACATCTACATCTCTTTCCAGCTGTAAGTCAGCCCGTGACGGACCCACATCCAGAAGTACGAGTGAAAGTGTGTCTGCTGTGATTGCATTTCTCCCTGGAACATGTTGGATGTTAAACTGAATTTCCTGTGATTTAACACGAATGGAATATGACTCTGGATCTCTTTAACTGTCGCAATCTTTACACTTTTTTTCCTCTAATGAGGCTTGAGATCACTTTTTTCTTGCTTAAGCAGATTCAATAAAGACACAGTTGAAGATCACTATTCTTCATTTTGGTGTACTTTTTTGTATAGCTCCCAATTGTAAGTGCTCCGACAGTCTCATGTCTCTGATTACCACAACTATCCGTCTCGGTTAGTCTATTCCTCTTTTAAAGCTACACTGTGTGATATTTTCCCCCATCTAGCGGTGTAAAGGTATATGACCATCCAGTGAATAATAGTTTCTGTTCCTCTCAATTTCGATTTCGTTTCAACTCCTACGGTGGCCGATTTAGTCATGGCTTCCAGTTCGACCTCTTCGGTGACTGTTGCAAGTGATGAGGTTACTTTTGAAAACTATTATAATTTGCAGTTATTTAATTTGCCAAATGATCTATGATCAAATTAATATATGTAAAATGAATAATAGTTTTACGTTTTCGTTATTTTTAACCAGTTCATTGCTAACATCAGCTATCAGGTTCCCAGACGAATGCAAGCTAATCTTAGTAAAGTAACTTTTATCAGTGCTATCGTTATTCTGTATATTGTACGACATCACTAGCGTAAGGCAAACAAATTATAATGCAATTCAAATATTAATCTCATGTTATCCGTCATAGAACACGGATTTTTGTTATAAGGTAAACAATACTTTTTCATCATTGACGCGAGGAAAACTATCCTAGACGTCGTTCTAGTGTTATGCACAGCACACCATGATATAATTAGCCAAGCAACAATAAAACTTCCAATATGCACTAATAGGCCGAATTAATATTACCTGTCGAGAAGAAAGCAGGCAACGTCGGCGTTCTTTTTAAAATCGTTGCTCCTCATGAGCTCTTTCCATCTTGGAAAGGCCACTCCAATATTTACTTTTGTCTCGTTGATTTGCCTGTCGCGTTGCCGTCTTAATTCTCTTTTCCACTTCCTTGGCGACTCTGATACATATCCCGCAATATTACTAGGTCCCCAACCCGGGTCGAATTCGGTAATCAATTCCGGGACGTGGTTGCTTTCACACAGAAGGCGACCCGGCAATGCTCCGGGAATATTGCGGGTCCGACGTGCAGTGTGAAAGGGGCTTAAGAGTGATCCTCCATCATCATATAGCAGCCTCAAGCAATCCTCCTCTTCACATTCGACACGGTGCCATCGAGTGTAAAAATGCGAAAAGCGAAGCTTGAATTTACGGGTATGTCCCTCTTTGGCAAATGTACTTTCAAGATGGAGGAGCAACATGGCGACCGCCATCCAAACCCCTAACACTTATGCATTTTCAATTGTTTATTATAAAATTACGAGAATACTTTATTACTTGAAAGAAGTAAATATACATTAATGAGCACATATATTTTTGAAAGAACTAAGTGATTTTAGCTAAGAATAAACTAAAAAAGTTACACAGTGTAGCTTTAACATTATGCCAGCTTGTGAACTGCCGTTATAAAACTCTCTGCAGTTTCACATCATTTTGGCAACGATGATTATAATTGGCATTATGCCGACACAGTGCTGTCTAAATGCTTCCACCACACAGTCATCTCTCTTTCTCTCTGACTCGCTCAGCGGTAATAGTGTAAAGATATCGTCTGCGTCGTCTCCCATGGCATATAACAAAGAGTTGATTTGCTATTCCTCAGGTTTTCCACTCAGTCCTGATGCTAGACGAAAGTGCTCGAACCGTCTGATCCATCTTGGTAATCCGCCAAATTGAAGTCAAACTGCTCCGGATGTGAGATCTGTAGTGTTGCCACAGCCATGCTTCGGTTTCTCTCCTGCATGCGGTTCTGTGTAACCTATTCTTAAGGTTCACTTCTGACACCATATAATATATCCTGTAATATCTTTCAAAAAAGCACGCAGTACACGGTCATGTCTCGCTCACATGTAGAACGTCTTTTCTTTATTTACGTCGCTCTTGAGCATCATGGGTGTAGCTCTCTATATGTCTCTGTATCTACAGTTCCCTGTGTTCATTAAGATTCACTGCTAGACTTTCTCAAGGAAAATTAATAAAACAGTAAACTCACAAAATGTCAACTTAAACAGATAAAAGGAGTAAAGAATCTAATGTTCAAAATACGCGTGTCCGTTTTTACTTGAAATGCACTAAATGAACCTTCAACCAGGGTTTAAATAACAGTGAATAACTTTACTCACAATACTCAAACAATTGGTTGTGTATATTCAACACTTTAACATCCTTTACATTTCTTTTCAGTCAGTTATCAAACTTCACTGGGCCCAGACTTTTGGAAATATATCAAACTTAAAGATAGTCCCGCAAGAAATAAAATACGGTGCAGGCCTAAACAACGCTTATGTGCGTCATGGCAGGCAAAATAATGTTGCCGCTTCACTCTTATTAGAGCCAACAATAATGGAAACGATTACTCACGATTGTCACGCTCACATCACAGTCCAACCAACCCGGGATCCTCGAAGAGAGTGAGACGAAGGAAAAGATCGTCCTGCACCAGGTAAACTTCAGCCTCATCATGCGGTCCCGATCGGGGAATCCAGCGATGCCGGGCGAACTTTCAGGATTTCCTGAAGCGCTACTGGGTCTCGAATCCAACACAGCCGGAGGAGCTCAGTCTCCGGTTAATCCAAGTCACTCGTGAATAACAAGTGCGTCACAGACAGCCCCGAGTATATACTACATACTCAAACTAATACATTAACTTCTGTATGAAATTACAGAAACTCAATCTCTCAGTTTACAAAAAATATCACTGCATTTTAACTGCGTAACATTCTCTAGCTGTGTCTCATTTCATTAAATTTCGAAGGCTGCGTCCTCCGGAGGACAGGTCCTGTCGTCTGCAGTATACGGAGCGTCCTCAATCAGAATTAAACGAGACGTCCTTCATAGGACACCAACACAGGAAGTATCACGTTGCTATGCCAACACGTTCAGCCTCGCTGCTCTCACGGCGGTTATATGAATGAAAATTATTCATAACTTGAAAATGCTTATGACATGTTTCTTGTCTTGACAGCAATGTACTGTTCTAAACGTTTAAAAAGCTCTAAACGCTTGTAATCCTGTTTACCTGTTTCAGGAAATACAGCTTTAAAAACAAAAAGAAGTTTAAAACTACATTTAAACACCACATCAACACTTGCATGTATATGGCGGTGGTGCCGTTTTTATATATATATATATATATATATATATATATATATATATATATATATATATATATATATATATATCAGAGTTTCCGCTAGAAAAAAATGGTGCCGGTCAAAGTGACCGGCAGAGGTTTCGTTTTCCGGACGTTTTGATGATATGCCGGTCAAAAATTCCTGAAAGCAGTTTGTGTAACTTAAAAAAAAGAAGACATAATCAGGCCGTATATGCAACATGTTTATTAGCCGAACTTTCAAATAGACGGAAAAAAACATGAACGTCCGATTGGCGTCAATCAACCAATTTTTTTAACTCATAGGCCTAATCTGCGGGTGGGACAGGTGGGACATGTCCCCACCACTTTTTTATCTTGCTTCACGGATGAACCTAACTAATACAAACAAAACATCTCTGGTTAACTAGAAGAGTATAATTTTATTCGTTTGTTAAATAAGAGGCGATCGCTCGTTGCCGCTGTTATCAGTGCTGCAGATTTCTCTCGCGGCTCCTGCAGTCTCCACACAGACGAGCGCTTTAATCTAACGCTTAACGCCGTTTCAGAGACTTTCTGTTTGTTCCGGTCAGATCGCGAAACAAAATGCACAAAAACTGTTCCTGCTCTTGATGTACAACCACTGATGGTATTCGGTTTTGATGAGAGAAAAAATAGGCTACGAGGGCAGAAACGAGAACTTCTGACAAGTTTAACGGACTAGACCAGTGATTAAGCAAAGTGTGCAAATCTATATGCCTTTATTCACGTGAAAAATCTTGGCACAACACTATTGTGTTTAGATGCAATAATTAAACGCAATTAATAAATTTAATTATTGTGGCAAGGGGGGCGTGGTTCAGCGAGGTCTGCAGCGGGAGAGAGGGCCGCGGGACGAGCGGTAAGTGAGTGGGTTGGACGCAGATTAATAACACCTGTCTCTTGTTCCAGTAATGAGCGCGGAGACGGGATAAAACACCAGCGGAACCAGAGACCAGGGAGAGAGAGAGTCAGGACGGTTGTTGCCAAACCCATACAGAGACTGAGTTGCCGGAAGCTGGAAGTGCCGACCCGGAAGTGATCGCTATTGTTTTGAGTCTGAGAGAAGCCACACTATTGAGTGTGTTTGACTATTGAGTTACAAAATAAAAGAGCAACAACCGTCTAGCCGACCCCCGTGTCCTCTTCCTTCCTCACATTCACGAACTTTGCTACACTGGTGCCGAAACCCGGGAAGGAAGTAGGACAGTGCCGCCGCCATGACAACGCCCTCCGCCTCGCCATTTGCGGATGTCATCAACTCCCTCGCGGTCCTCCACCAAGAACACCACCAGGCGTTGCTGGACCTTCGGACCGAACAGGAGCGCCGCTTCGAGGCGATCGTCCAAGGCCAGCAAGAGGACCGCGAGCGGTTCCGGAGCTGGATGGACCGGGAGGTCCGCGCCGAGGCCGCCGCACGGGCCAGCGCACCGGTTCACGTGCCCCTTCAGAAGATGGGGCCGGAAGACGACCCGGAGGCCTTCGTCGATCTATTCCAGAAAGCCGCGGAGGCCTGCGGGTGGCCCCGGGCACAGTGGCCGGTGCGCCTCATCCCCCTACTATCTGGAGAAGCCCAGGCGGCCGCGCAACAACTACCGGTCGCGAACCTCCTGGACTACGATGATCTAAAGAAGGCCATCCTTCAGCGGGTCGGCCGGACCCCGGAACAACATCGTCAGCGTTTCCGGTCCCTGGAGTGCGGTGAGTCCGGTCGACCCTTCGCGTTGGCCCAACAGCTCCGGGACGAGTGCCGCAGATGGCTTCTGGCCGGCGGCAGCGACGTGGACCATGTTGTCGATCTGGTGGTGCTGGAGCAGTTTATCACTCGGCTCCCCAGGAAGACCGCGGAGTGGGTCCAGTGCCACCGGCCCACGTCGCTGGAGACGGCCATCAACTTGGCGGAGGACCACCTGGTGGCGTGCCCGGGGGTCGGCGAACCCCCACTAACTTCTCCCTCTCTCTCTCCCCCCTCTCTCTCTCTCTCTCGACCTGTCCCTCTCCCCAGGTCCCGCCCTCCAGGCCCTCCTCGCGTCCCCCCCAGAGGCCGGGGTGGGATGGGCCTTGGACCGTCCGGGAGTTCGCGGGGGGGCGGGGCCGCTGGGGGCTGGTAGTGACAATGGCGCTGGTTCCGCCCCCTTTCCGCGCTCATCCTCCAACCCACTCCCCGCCGCCGGGGCGGCGGGTAGGCCTGGGCTGGCCTGCTGGCGGTGCGGCGATCCGGATCATTTTGTGGACCGATGTCCGATGATGGACATCGGAACAATGATCTGGATCCCGGACGTCCAGCGGACCACCCCCGATCAAGCAGGAGAGTACCAAATTCCTGTGAGTATCAAGGGGGGTACATATCAGGCCTTGGTGGATTCAGGATGTAACCAAACCTCGATCCATCAAAGCCTGATGCAGCCTGGGGCATTGGATACAAGCCGCGTGGTTAAGGTGCGGTGTGTGCACGGGGATGTGGTGGAATACCCGGTTGTCCCGGTCACGATACAATTTCGGGGGAAAAAGCATAGTGTAGAGGTGGCGGTTAGTCCACACCTCCGGCATCCGCTAATTCTGGGGACAAATTGGCCCGCCTTTTCGGCGTTATTGGGGTCGTTATGCGCGGATGCCGCTTGGGAGAAGAAGGCTCGGAGGGGGGCGGCGTGAGTGCAGCTTGGGGAGACTGAGACGGGACCCTTGAGGACAGCTTCAGCGGAACCGAGCGGGGTCGAGAGACTGATTCTCTCGGACCGCGATGACTTTCCGCTGGAGCAGTCACAAGATGAGACCCTCAAAAATGCCTTCCAACAGGTCCGATCGATTGACGGTCAGTCTCTCCAACCTGCCTTGCCTGTCTCGTATCCATATTTTGCCATAATTAAGGATCGGTTGTATCGAGTGACCCAAGACACTCAGACAAAGCTAGATACAACCCAGCTGTTAGTACCAAAGAGCCGCCGGGAAATGCTTTTCCAGGCGGCTCATTCTAACCCAATGGCGGGCCACCTGGGACAGGCGGCCACGCTGAATCGTTTAATGACCCGATTTTTTTGGCCAGGCATTCATGACAATGTGCGCAGGTGGTGCGCGTCTTGTCCGGAATGTCAGTTGGTGAATCCACTGGCCGCCCCAAAAGCACCATTGCGCCCCCTTCCATTAATGCAGGTCCCCTTCGAGAGAATTGCGATGGACCTCATCGGGCCATTAGAGCGATCCGCACGCGGACATCGTTTTGCGCTAGTTATCGTGGACTACGCAACACGATATCCGGAAGCAGTGGCTCTCCGCAACATCTCGGCGAAGAGTGTTGCGGACGCACTGTTTCGTTTAATCTCCCGGGTGGGGATTCCGAAGGAAATCCTCACTGATCAAGGCACGGCGTTTATGTCACGCACGTTAAGCGAATTGTACGGATTATTGGGCATTAAATCCATTCGAACCAGCGTCTATCACCCACAAACAGACGGCTTGGTCGAACGATTTAATCGCACTCTTAAATCCATGATCCGTAAATTCGTACAGGAAGACGCCAAAAATTGGGATCGGTGGTTAGAACCCCTCTTATTTGCTGTGCGCGAGGTCCCGCAAGCCTCCACGGGGTTTTCCCCCTTCGAGCTTCTCTACGGTCGGCAGCCACGGGGGGTGCTGGACGTCCTACGAGAAACTTGGGAGGAGGGGCCTTCGTTGGCCAAAAACGAAATTCAGTACGTCATGGACTTGCGAACAAAACTCCACACATTGGGGCGGCTATCTAGGGAGAATTTGTTGCAAGCCCAGGACCGCCAGAGCCGGTCATATAACAGGGGTACTAAACTACGCAAATTCACACCGGGAGAGAAAGTGCTCGTTCTACTCCCAACGTCGAGCTCAAAATTAATGTCAAAGTGGCAGGGGCCGTTTGAGGTCGCACGGCAGATAGGAGAGCTCGATTATGAAGTGATACGATCCGATAGGAACGGGGCACGTCAAATATACCACCTCAATCTGCTAAAAAAATGGAATGAGGTGGAATCGGTGTTGTTGGCAACGGTGATCGGGGGAGAGGATGATCTCGGGCCAGAGGCGAGCATTAAAGCACAATCAGTCGCGTTGGCCCCTGGGGGAGATCACCTCTCACCGTTACAACTCGCTGATTTATCGAAATTGCAGGCGGAGTTCGCTGACGTGTTCTCGCCCCTACCGGGACGTACCGACTTGATTCAGCACCATATCGAGACCGAGCCGGGCGTGGTAGTTCGCAGCCGGCCGTATCGCTTGCCTGAGCACAAGAAAAAAGTAGTTCAGGACGAATTAGGCGCAATGCTCGACATGGGAGTAATCGAGGAGTCCAACAGTGACTGGGCGAGCCCGATAGTTTTGGTCCCCAAAACAGACGGCTCGGTCAGGTTCTGCGTGGACTACCGCAAGGTGAACGCTGTGTCGAAGTTCGACGCGTATACAATGCCGCGGGTTGACGAGTTGCTTGATCGGTTAGGCACGGCTCGATTTTATTCGACACTGGACTTAACAAAGGGCTATTGGCAGATCCCCTTGTCTCCATTGTCCAAAGAAAAAACAGCTTTCACCACGCCGTTTGGATTACACCAATTTGTCACGCTTCCTTTCGGCTTGTTCGGGGCGCCCGCAACCTTCCAGCGACTCATGGATAGGATTTTGCGTCCCCATGCTGCATATGCTGCTGCGTACCTGGATGACATAGTGATTTATAGTCACGATTGGCAGCGGCATATGCAGCATGTGAGGGCGGTCCTGAGGTCGCTGAGGAGAGCGGGGCTCACGGCCAATCCGAAGAAGTGTGCGATTGGGCGGGTGGAAGTAAGGTATCTGGGCTTCCACTTGGGTCATGGGCAGGTGCGTCCCCAAATTGATAAGACTGCCGCAATTGCAACCTGTCCGAGGCCCAAGACCAAAAAGGAGGTAAGACAGTTCTTGGGGCTGGCGGGATATTATAGACGGTTTATACCAAATTATTCGGACCTCACCAGCCCTTTGACTGATCTTACTAGAAAGGGGCTACCAGATACGGTCCAGTGGACGGAGCCGTGTCAACAGGCTTTTACCCAAGTAAAGGCTGCTCTATGTGGCGGGCCGCTCTTACACTCCCCTGACTTTTCTCTCCCTTTCTTGTTGCAGACTGACGCGTCGGACAGGGGGCTGGGCGCAGTCCTGGCCCAGGAGGTGGAGGGGGGAGAGCGGCCGGTGCTGTACATTAGCCGTAAGCTCTCCAAGAGGGAAGCTAAGTACAGCACCATAGAAAAGGAGTGTTTGGCCATCAGATGGGCCGTTCTCACTCTCCGCTATTACCTCCTGGGGCGGGAGTTCACTCTCTGTTCGGACCACGCTCCTCTCCAATGGCTCCACCGCATGAAGGATACCAACGCGCGGATCACCCGTTGGTATCTGGCTCTTCAGCCGTTTAAGTTCAAGGTGGTCCACAGGCCGGGTGCTCAGATGGCTGTGGCCGATTTCCTCTCCAGAAATGGGGGGGGGGGGGGGGGGGGCTGCAGGCCGGACGGCTCCCCGGCCTGAGTCGGGCGGTGGGGGTATGTGGCAAGGGGGGAGTGGTTCAGCGAGGTCTGCAGCGGGAGAGAGGGCCGCGGGACGAGCGGTAAGTGAGTGGGTTGGACGCAGATTAATAACACCTGTCTCTTGTTCCAGTAATGAGCGCGGAGACGGGATAAAACACCAGCGGAACCAGAGACCAGGGAGAGAGAGAGTCAGGACGGTTGTTGCCAAACCCATACAGAGACTGAGTTGCCGGAAGCCGGAAGTGCCGACCCGGAAGTGATCGCTATTGTTTTGAGTCTGAGAGAAGCCACACTATTGAGTGTGTTTGACTATTGAGTTACAAAATAAAAGAGCAACAACCGTCTAGCCGACCCCCGTGTCCTCTTCCTTCCTCACATTCACGAACTTTGCTACAATTATAAACTCAGTATGTCTCATTTAGTTGGTAACATTTAAATTGGCCACCGTGTGAAATGACAAAATCATATAATAGAATATAACAGTATACTGATAACTGTAAGCAGGTAAGCACTACAAGATGTTTTTGAATGCATTAGAGAAAACGACAAAATTACTTATTCACAAAATTACGTGTGTGAATAAGTGCTACCTGTTTAAAATGTGCTTGCAGTAGAAGGTAAAAAAAAATAAAAAATTCCCTTAAACTTTAACATCCCGCTCATGCCCATCGCCGTGATCATCTGTATCCAGCTGGTTGTTTACTGTGTGAGTTCTGAACACTGCACCATGTGCTTATTTAAATCTTTTCGTTTCTACTCATATTAGGCTACATATTCCTCATGTCTGTGAGGCAAGCCAGCTGAGTTTCAGTTTATTTGAGACGCGCTTCAGTTAATGAGCAATGAAAGCGATGGCTTCCGCGACCTAGTCTACTTATTTATATCTTATTTATTAAATAGCCTACATGCAATTAACCGAAGAAACCTTTATTAAAATTAAGAGACAATTTGTACAAAACGAAAGAAAGGCTTTTTACAAAACAAAACTTAATATTAAACTAAATATAACCACCAAAATAATTTCTGACCCACTTGCATCTTTGCATTTATAGCAGCCTATCATAATCAGATGAAATCTAAAAATAATATTATAATATTTAAACATAAATATGAAGAAAAAAAACATTGTTTAATTGCTACAACAAGTAGCCTATAGTAAGCTACAGATTTATGTCATGTCTGAGCTGGATTTGAACGAACATCATTTTACCGGTGGGTTCATGAGCGCGCCTACGGATTGAGCTGATCACACCGGCTCCGCTCCGCTAATTAGTCATTACAGGCTTGTTCTCGATACTTACACGGGCAGGGCCGGTCTCTCGGGTGCATGGGCTCGGGTAGGGGTGGGCTTTATTTTTTTGAGCCGATCTCTAGTTCTGGCGAAAAATGTAGTGCTGTGCCGGCCCGTTGTCATAAATTGTTCTCGTGATGGAGCGGTAGTGGAGCGCTCTCGGAGCGAGTAAAAACCACAACGCTCCGACTTTTAAAGGGATCCCCTGGTGTTGAGACTTGTATGGCTTAATATAACATAAATGATGTCTCTTACTGAATTATGTAGTAGAAAACCCATGAAAGATCTACGTTATTTTAAAAATCGATTTTGTATTTGGACCATGGGCGGCGCCATTTTGTTTGTGTTCTAGGTTGATGACGTAGAGTGGTTGAACTCCTCAATCAGCTGGCATTACCCGTAGCTATTTTTACCACAACGCAACTCGAAAATTGTTTCAGAGTTAAACAAAACCAATGAATTCCTTTGTAATTATACTTAAAACACACTCAAACATACATGTGCACACAAACTCACCTACACAAGTCACAAACAGATCGGCGGGCGCGCACACGCTCTGTTTCAATCGAGATGTTGGGCTGCTCAGTCTCCACGACAGGGGCTGAATCTGAAATCGACCCTATACCCTTAAATAGCGCATTATTTGAAGGGACGGACATTTGTAGTGTTGTCCGACACCATAGTGGACATGTTCAAGTGCAGTCATTCAGTCTCACGTTCCACCGCAATAACGAGTGTACAGCCGATTTACAAACAGCTGTCCGACTTCACGCACCCAAACATACATGTGCACACAAACTCTCTCTCTCACACAGACTCACACACACCCCAACAGATCGGCGCGAACACACACACACACACCCCAACAGATCGGCGCGAACACACACACACCCCAACAGATCGGCGCGAACACACACACACACACGCACGCACTGCGTGCGAGCATACATAACCCTCAATCTATTCCCTGTGTTGATCCTAGATAGACTGTTGATAGTAGATTAACTGTAATGCCTAATGTGACCAGCAGAGGGAAATATCTAGGTAGGACGATGGGATAAATTAAGAGAGGCAGGATGTTTTGGTGATGATGCATGCGATTGAGACAGAGCAGTCAGGTGTTTGTGTGCGCGCCCGCCGATCTGTTTGTGACTTGTGTAGGTGAGTTTGTGTGCACATGTATGTTTGAGTGTGTTTTAAGTATAATTACAAAGCAATTAATTTGTTTTGTTTAACTCTGAAACAATTTTCGAGTTGCGTTGTGGTAAAAATAGCTACGGGTAACGCCAGCTGATTGAGGAGTTCAACCACTCTACGTCATCAACCTAGAACGCAAACAAAATGGCGCCGCCCATGGTCCAAATATAAAATCGATTTTTTAAATAACGTAGATCTTTCATGGGTTTTCTACTACATAATTCAGTAAGAGACATCATTTATGTTATATTAAGCCATACAAGTCTCAACACCATGGGATCCCTTTAAAAAAATCGCTCCTCACTCCATTCAAAATCTCGCCGCTCCGCTAAGCTCACATAGCCTACTCTGCTTCGCAGGCTGTGGAGAATTGCAATCCTCCATAGCCACGGAGCACTGTCATGACAGCGAGGGCATCACGTCGCAGGCTTACGGTATCGATAAGAGGCAGTTTTAATCTGACAATTTGACCGAAAAGATTTCATTTTGTCGGACATTTAATTTTTTTCCCGGCCAATGTCCGGTAATTACCGGACAACGGAAACCCAGATATATATATATATATATATATATATATATATATATATATATATATATATATATATATATATATATATATATAAAAAAGACGGTTGTTAACGCCGATGCAAATAATTGTGGGTTCTCTGCAGCCGTGAAGGCTACTCCTCATGCACACTCCCAATTCCTGTGAAAGAAGACGCATTTGAAGAGTCCTTCTCACTTTTTTTGAAATGAGACGGTCTTATGACGTATGCAGCCTTCAAATGCGACCTCCGGAGGACGCAGCCTTCCGAAATGAGACACGAGGCGTTTCTCAATGTCAAGGAAGGATCCTCGGAAGCCAGAATACCAAGGATGCCACATCATCGACATCCGACGAAGGACTGTTCCAATGTCGAGGATCCTCGGAATTTCAACCAAGGACTGAGTACTTTGTTCGAAAAATATGCCATATACAGGAAAGGATGCATATGAGTAGCCTTCGCGCTCTCAAATCACCCACAATCCTATGTGCGCAGCTTTGCTATCAGACGTTCCCGGAGTCAGACTCGGAGCGTGAACGGGGCAAATATGCTTGTAGCGGAGTTTGTAGATGGGAAGGAAGGAGGCGGGAACCGGCGAACGTTCAACAACTTTATAATAAATAATAAACAAAACGAAAGTAACGCGGGCGACTGCCCGCAGACACATAATAAACCATAAACAAACCATAACATAAACTCCAGGCCTAGTCCTTTCTCGTCTTCCACACTTCTCAATTTATACTCCAATCACTTTGCTGTGAGCCGAGACGGGTGTGGCGATCAGCTGCCGCTCATTATCACTCCACCGGCCCGCTCTCACGGTCCCTCACCTCGCTGATTGCCACAATGCTTTAATTTAAATGCCGGTACAAATTACAAATAATATATTGATATACAAATAACGTTACACATAACGTTACGTTACGTTACGTTACACGTAACATCAGTTATTGTTGGCCAACGGACCTTTTCACTGACGTAATGACGTGCACTTGCTAGCCTGTTCCATTTACGTGTTCTCCGAATGCTAAAGAGGAGCCTTGAGACTTCTCGAGACAACCCACAAGACTTCTGGAACAATGTCCTTTGGACAGACGAGACCAAAGTGGAGATGTTTGGCCATAATGCACAGCGACACGTTTGGTGAAAACCAAACACATCATATCAGCAGAAACACCTCATGCCAACTGAACATCAGCTGATGGAGGGCTGATGATTTGGGCTTGTTTTACAGGCATCTTGCAGTCGTTGAGTCGACCATGAACTCCTCTGTATACCAAAGTATTCTAGTCAAGAGTGAGCCGAAGCCTGGCCGAAACTGGGTCATAAAACAGGACAATCATCTCAATTGTATATTATGATCTGATACGTAAAACCTTAGAATTTAAAAGGGTGTCATTTTTTTCACATGACTGTATATTTCTGGACTCACCTACTTGCCAGTCTTCACACAAAGTCGGTTCACAGAGGTTTAGTAACTTAACCTGCAGGAAATCATTAAAGTGAAAGCATTTGAACACACTTTCTATTTAATCATCAATACAAGACCTATTACAACTGAACGGCCCCAGAAACTCCTGCAGGACTTGATTCTTAAATCAGTTAATTGAGTCCAGAATATGCTTGAAACTAATAAAATTAAGATAAAACTACACATCCAGTCTGTCTTCAGAAACTCCACCCTCTTACAAAACCAGGAAGTGACTAGTCATTATTTCTAACTTTCATTTCTACTGAAAGCTGAATCGAGTCAGTGTTGTGAAGAACAGAGGACACGTTATATTAGGATACTTGTGTATGTCTGAATTAATGAATTAACCCAGATTAGATTAGATTGTAATGGTTATTTACTTTTCAAACCTAAGATCAGAAAGTGAAAGTCAACTGTAGATCACTGGATCTTTTACAAGACGAGGAAATGGATTCAAGATCTGCAGAAGAGCTTTCTTGTCCTGTTTGCTGTGAAATCTTCAAGGTTCCTGTTATTCTGTCCTGTAGTCACAGTTTTTGTAAAGAGTGTCTACAAAAGTTCTGGAAAACTAAGGAAGCTCAGGAGTGTCCCGTCTGCAGGAGAAGATCCTCAAAAGATTATCCTCCAGTTAATCTAGCGTTAAAAAACTTGTGTGAGTTGTTCCTGAAGGAGAGAAATGAGAGGCGTTCGTCAGAGTCTGAGGAGATCTGCAGTTTACACAGTGAGAAACTCAAACTCTTCTGTCTGGAGGACAAACAGCCTGTGTGTTTAGTGTGCATAGTCTCAGAGAAACACACCAAACACACATTCAGACCCATCAGTGAAGTGATTTCATCTTACAAGGTAAGACAAATGTCTCTCATTCCATGATAAATACAGTGATAAACATAGAAACAGTAATAAATCAGTATTTATTTTTGCTCAGACTAAATCTTCTTGGCTCACCGATATAAATTCTGCACTGCTCCGACCGCTCGGATGTTCAGATCTTCTTGAATGTTATAGCATTGACACAAAACATGTTGAAAACAACAAAAATGCCATGAGTTATTATTTTTTTCATTTATAAAATGTGATTTATGCTATCATTCTTTCACTTTCTTTATTTTTGCACAACTACAAATTTAAAACTGCATTAATAAAATAAAGTGTTGGCCATTGCAAAACATCTGTTTGGTGAAAACATTTTAGACACAAATTCTTCCTGAGAATAACCCATTCAACTTATAAATAATATAACAATAAAAACATCCAGACACACAATGTTTAAACCTCTTATAGCTTCATCAGTTTCTCAGATTTTCATCTTAACCTGCAGGAGGAGTTTAATACAGCGCTGACGTCCTTACAAAACAAGCTCAAACATGGAGAAGAAATGAAAGGAAAGTGTGATAAAACAATCCAACTCATCGAGGTGAGAATGTGTAAAGAGTCAAACACTCAACATTCACACACACAGTTTATTATTGACACTAGTGGAGTGTGTGTTCACACTGAGCTGACTGAAGTAAATGTGATGTGATTTCAGTCTCAAGCTGAGCACACAGAGCGTCAGATTAAAGAAGAGTTTGAGAAGCTTCATCAGTTTCTCAGAGACGAAGAAGAAGCTACAATCACTGCACTGAGGGAGGAAGAGGAGCAGAAGAAGCAGAGGATGAAGAAGAAGCTGGAGGAGATGAACACACACATCTCAGCTCTTTCACACACAATCAGAGACATGGAGGAGATGATGAAAGACAATGACGTCTCGTTTCTAAAGGTGACCGATCAATCTGGCTTCATTCTTTGAGCACAAAACAACTCGAGACTCACTGACAATGAGAGTGTTTGATAAGATATTAACATGTTTTCAAACTCTATATTTTCCAGAACTTTACCGTCTCAATGGAAAGGTGAGTGAGCTGCTCGTATCTCTTCTCTCAGTGGATCTGAACTCAAATTCACTGCAGTTCTGACTCCTGAATGTTCCTCCAGAGTCCAGATCTCACAGCCGGATCCACAGATGAGTTCTGGAGCTTTGATTGATGTGTCCCGTTATCTGGGTAACCTGCGGTCCAGAGTCTGGAAGAAGATGCTGGAAACTGTCCAACACAGTGAGTCTCAGCAGATCTGACACCAGCGCAAAACATCCTTCAGATAGAAACACACACAACATTAACATCTGATAGAAATATATTTAATAATCACTTGAGTTTCTGAGTGAATCTGAACTGTATTTCAGAAGATCATCAGATCATACAGTGAACTCATAATGACTACAGAAGTCTGTTCCTCATGGTCTCTGCTCATGTATTAGGATACAATAGTGTTTATTGAATACTGATATTAAACCTGAAGCCTCAATCCATTCTGACAGAAACTGAGAGACCATTGTTATGATAGCAGGATTTATGATCGCTTTCAACAAAGTCTTTATATGTGTTTTATTTTTACATTTCTGATCATATTTCATCCTGTAATCTGATGTTCATCTCTTTGCAGCTCCGTTGACTCTTGATCCAAACACAGCACATCGTCGTCTCACACTCTCGTCTGATCTGACCAGTGTGTCGTACAGTGATGAAGATAAAACACTTCCTGATAATCCAGAGAGGATTGACTGGTATCCATGTGTCCTGGGATCTGAGGGCTTTAACTCAGGAACACACTGCTGGGATGTGGAGGTCGGTGACAATACACACTGGATTCTTGGAATAACCACAGCATCAAACCAAAGGAAGGGAGCGGTTTTCTTCAAGTCTAATGTCTGGTTTGTGCGGTACATGGACAGCAAATACAGCTCACAATCCCCAGATCAACCCCTCGCTGACTTTCCAGTTAAAGTGGAGCTTCAGCGTGTGAGAGTTCAGCTGGACTATGACAGAGGAAAAGTGTCATTCTCTGATCCTGTAACTAACACACATTTACGCACATTCAGGACGTCCTTCACAGAGACTGTCTTTCCATTCTTATATAATCTCTGCACAACTTCTCCTCTGAGGATCTTACCAGTTAAACTGATCATTACAGCAGAAAATCACAGTTAAATCTGATTCTGCTTCTAGATCAATTCAGTTAAGATACAAGAATATATTGTTATCATTGTTTTACAAATTATGCTTAAGTAAAACTTTATTCATCAATCACACTTACATTTAAAACGTATCCAATATCTCGAGTTCTGGAAACATTACAGTATGAATAGTGAGGCTGTTTATATATTATTACATAATGATTGAGTGAATAACGACAAACTTGATACTTTCAAACCATAATTTAGATCATTTGTATAATGTTTGAAAAATTGTTAAATAAATAAAAGAAGTCTTTTAATCAATCGATCAAAAAACAGGATAAACAAACTACCTTATGTAACAGGACCAGGAAAAAAAGCACCACACCAGATGAACAATGATGCACTTCAGTGTATTTTAAGCACAACTGCAGTGACAAATATAAGTCATGATACCATGTGTAAGACAAAATGACCATTGATGATGTAACAGGACGTTCTCAGCACCAGAGACTGCAGTGCATGCTGGGATTTGGTGACATTAACATCGACACTGTTATTGAACTGAATGGAAACACATTGAACTCAAAGTGAAAAACGACATTATTATCTTCTGCAGAGCGGCTTATAGATGAACTGATTTCATAGTTGATGATCTTCACACAGTTATTGAACTGAACTGAATCAACACTGAACTGACTTCAGCTGAACAATGACACTGTTGTCTCTTTACAGCAGAACTGATTTCTGTTTGCATCATTGATCATTATTTTCCTGTTTATCACTGTAAAGCTGCTCTGAAACAATCTGAATATTATAAAGCGCTGAATAAATAAAGGTGACTTGACTTAAAGTCTCAATGAAAAGGAAATGGTGACAGATCTTTTCTTTTCTGTATTTATTGTCACGTACATCAAGTGTAACAAATTTATCAAAATTAGAAAAATTGTTGAGCAAAAATGAATGTGTACATCTGAACCGTTCACAGTAAGAACTTTTACCAGATCAGGAATTTCATTTCATTCCAACCTCTCGGAAATTTCACTTTAATGTTTGTATTTTTATATTTATTGGTCACAATAATCGCATGTTTAATTTGAGAGGAATAAATGTAAAAAGTCATTAGTTAATTAAATTAAAAATCAACACCAGAAGATAAACTGTACACATTTGATATCACCACCAGTAAAATCTCTGTGAAATAGTTTTGAGAAATCACAGCAGTCACAGCACTGGAAACGTCCCGCACTTGGTTAGTTATAAAACTAGTTATGAGTTGTGCAGTCGCTCCCTGGTTATGATGATACGCTTCTCATATCAAGAGTCAACTGGAGGATTTACTCCACAATAACAAGCCCTGAGTCAAGAGAAAACTGATAGAGGTGTGTGTGTGTGTGTGTGTGTGTGTGTGTGTGTGTGTGTGTGTGTGTGTGTGTGTGTGTCCCTCTGCTGGACAGGCTCATGTACTGTAGGAGATGATGCTGTATCTCAGTATTTCCCAACCCTGTTCCTGTAGGGACTCCAACATTTGTGAACTCTTCCTAATCAAACTCACGGATGCAGCTCATCAGCTCTTTAGTAAACGCTTCAAAGCTGTGTTCAGAATCAGGAACTGCCAGAGTAGAACTAGTGAAATCCTAGTGAAAAAAAGCGTGCTAAGTATACTTGCGGCCAGACTAATTTTCAGTATACTTGAAGTGTGTTAATGACTAGTTAACTTGAAGTGTGCTATTTTGACACAACAAATGTTGGTAACACTTTAGAATACTGTTTATTACTTAATGCATAACTAATAAAGAGGTACTGCAGTAATAATGAATAATTCTTCATTAACACTCAAGGCACTAATATTAACTACTAATGAATGCGTGTTAACTAATCAATATGTAATAGCATTTTTTAATTGTGTTAAGTATCAATTAGTTAATCAGTAACTATTCAATTCACTCATGCCTCCTTAAGAACTACTATTAAGTAACTACTAATTCAGCTTCACAGGGAATAATTATTAAATAACTACTAATGAACAGTGATGCACAGTATCAGATCGAGGCCCTTTCTTCTTCTTTAGTACTAATGTTGTTAGATAAATGTACTACTGTTATGCAGTGTTGGGAGTAACGCATTACAAAAGTAATACATTACAGTAACTTATTACTTTTTGCTGTAACGCAGTAGTGTAAGGCATTACTAATCAATTTTCAGTAATATTTTACTCGGTACATTTCCAGTAACGCGTGCGTTACCCCCCCCCCCCCCCCCCCAAAAAAAAAGAAATACAATAAAACGAAAAAGGAAAAGGAAAAAAGGCGCGATACATTAACGCATGAAAAATGCAAGTTATTACCTGTTCGTGGTCATTTAATAGCCGCGTGTGGTGTCCAGGTTAGTAATTAAATACTAAATGACAGCTTCTGATATATTTTTGTATAGTGATTTACTTCATTTTCCTTCAATTCAGTACTTCAATTAATCTCCCTCTTGCTGGTGTACTTTTGGATATGGTGTGATATAGTCCAGTGAAGGCGTACGTGTTTATTGCGGATTTTACAGAAGTGCCGCAGGCATGATTTCAGTCTCTGTGCTCGCGCTGGCCGGTGGAAAAGTGGCTAAAGAAGGTTTAAAGTCTCTGTCGTTTCAAAGAATAGCACAACGGCAAGCGCGTCGAAGAACGGACGAGAGAAGGCGCGCGCTGCTCTGCCAAACTATAGGCCTAATGCCTATAAACAACACTTGGGTGAAGATGACAGAATAAGACTACTGCACACCGTGACACCGTCGTTTAGATTTTTTATAGTAATAAAGTAATTTAGTTCAGTTAGAGAACAGGCCGTTCAAATAAAAACGGAAGGTGTCTGCTGCATGATCCGAACGTGTGATCTTGAGCTGACAGATGATCGCGGAAGATTTGGTTTAAAAGTAAAATGTAAAAGCGCCTAATAAAGGGGGTTTGTCATTGTGTTGTGTATTTCATTTAGAATAATAGGCTAATTTTAAACCGAAACTAAAAATCTGCTTGGCCGCACACAGAGCGCGCGTTTACTAACGAGCTGTCATTCACGGTGTGCGCGCACTGGCGCGTTTTCAGTTCATATGGAAGCTTAACTTTTATAGGAATTCTTTGAAAGCACTCGCTTTGCATCCGCTCCCGGTATTAATGCCCAAGCGGCGGTGCGCATGTTCCTTTCGGTTAAATAGAATAGTGATGTGAAAGCCCAGACACCGGTGATGTCATCACACTTTGATTAACCGGTGGGAAATGTCCCCACCGTCTCATCCCTACTGTACATTCGCGAGATGGATGCGTATTGCTTAGTTTATCAGAGATAAGGACAAGAACGTATAGGCTAGTCAAATGCAAATGCAGTCAAATACAACCTTTGTCTAAAACCGAAATAACTAGGCTATCTCGCAACTATGTCGCAACAATAAGAAAATAACAAATGCGCATATTGTCATAACTTAGAGTTTACACAGTTCTGTTGTGTCTATGAACAGACCTAAGCTATTCCCAGATATTGCCAGATAATCACTTTACCTCTAAAATAATACTTATAACAGAGTTGGATCGTCATGATTTCTTGCATTGTCTTGAGCATTCACTTTTTTGCCAATTCTCTATTGTTAGCCTGGATAGCCCATGTCATTATGGTTCATCATATCGCCTTCTACTGGATGTAAAATGCTCTCTGCCTACATTTGAGAATGTTAAGAGCTACTTCTGAAGTTATTTTAGTGAAAGTAACTCAAAAGTAATACAGGAGTAATGTAACGCATTACAATTCTGAGACAGTAATATTGTAGTGTAATGAATTACTTTTAAATAGCAGTAGTAAGTAATCTATAATATATTACAGTTTGGAAGTAACTTGCACAACACTGCTGTTATGTGTACTATATGTAAATATTCATTTACATTCACTCGCAAATGTGCCGATTAATGTTTCTGTCTGTGTGTGTCCCGACGCTATAGTGTTGCAGTTCTTGCAGCATTAAATCAGAGAAAACAATTCTAGTGAAAGAGTACACAGAGATTCATGAGTGCACATGCAGGTCAAAATGTGAGCGCACACACGCAATTTCTGTGAGTCAAGTTTTGTGCAAGAGAATGGATTGAGATTCCGCTTGTAAGCAGAGATCCGTTGCTTGTAAATTTGATGTGCTCTCGCGGTACAATATTAATACTACAATAATGATGATGTAGATTATTTTTTTTATTATTTTATATGTCTATGCTAAAAACCATAAAAACTAAAACACGGCTTGTCACAATCTGTGCCGAAGCAGGTGAGAGCCAATGAGCGTTTGATATCACTGCCGTAAAACGCAATGTTTGAATTCCCAACGAGCGCAGGATTAGACCAAGGGGGTAATCTAGCACTCGGAAAGCGTTCCACCCATAGGGGCGGCCATTGCTAACCAAGCCATCACCTGCTGTTAGCATCCCATTGACTCCCATTCATTTTTGAGTCACTTTGACAGTGAATAACTTTACATCTGAAGCGTTTAAAGACTCCATTTGTCCATTGTTTATTTATAAAGAAACACGACAATGCATAAAAGGCTCCGTTACCTTGTATCTTACACTATCGTCCCGTAAAGCTGTTTTTGTAAAAATAGGCTAACGATTGCGTCATAACCAACGCGACTCTGATGCACAGTTCAGAAATTACCGTATAGACCTGAGGAGACGCTCGCAGGCAATCTTTTACTGTCTATGAGACCGTCAGGGGGACGTGGAGACATAAAGTCTGATAAAGTCAAGGGAGAAGAATGGGGAGAAGCCTATACTGAGCCAAAAGCAACGGGAGAAAATATTTAAACAACGTGATTCAGATTTCACTTTCCACAACTACTAGAAGACCTACAGCTGTCCGACAGGAGGCTCACGTCACATCTACGTCCTCAAGCTCAGTCTGAGCCGGCGCAGTTCGCTCAGCCATCAGGAAGTGAGTGCTCCTTTACTGACATCACTTTCTGCCGTTGGAGTAAATGGGATAGCTCTCTCCATTTCTTTTACTGTCTATGGATTAGATGGAGAACGCTGGATAAAGAAGTTCCTCGTATGGATTGTAAAGATGTGGATTACA
This sequence comes from Pseudorasbora parva, assembly GCF_024679245.1. Lineage (NCBI taxonomy): Eukaryota > Metazoa > Chordata > Actinopteri > Cypriniformes > Gobionidae > Pseudorasbora > Pseudorasbora parva. The sequence goes on along the minus strand of NC_090182.1, from coordinate 5,223,625 downwards.
CCGAACGAATTAAATTAGTGTCTTTTGTGAATTTATGTTGCGTTTTGGTGTACTTTCTAGTCATTGTGGCCCATGGCAAGCAAAATAAGTATTACATGATAAATAATGGTTAAATGATTACAGAAATCTTATTAATTTTAGGGTTTTAAGGTGTAGTTTGTTTAATGTAAATCCTTTGAACTGAGTGTGCAGCAGAATGTTTATATACGTATTGTTTTACGTATTAGATTCATGTAGAACCACGCTTTACATAAAAATACACATAACTGCTAAAAAATAAGAACTTATCTTTAGAATAGAGGGTCAAATTTCCTTTATTAGTACTGTATTAATGGAAGTTAGGCTTTATTAGTGGCTTATTCTGGTTAGTAAACTATCATTCAATAAGGGCCATAATTAATGAGGATAAAACTTTCCCTTAAGAATAGGGGGTCAAATTTGCTGTATTACACTATTTTAGCCATTTATAATGGCAAAATCAGCAGTAATTAAACATAACTACTAGCTTATTGTTCAGTTAACTTAACAGAATGGCACAGAAATATAATAACATCACTACCAAAAATAATATATGGCTTATTAAGTTGTAAATAATGGCTAATATGCCCTTTCTTTTATGTTAAGTTAATCATTAATTACTATTGTGTCCATGCTTACTAGTGCATAATTGTGAACAAACAAATAATTAATTACTAGTTTAACTAATGCATAATTAATGGTTATACATCTCGTTCATGGCAGGCTGTAAGTCTGTTTTGATCGTCTTTACAACAGTACAACAAAGTAAACAAAGTCAATCCAGCATAGCCTACCCACACACACACACACACACACGTTTGTGTTTGTGACATAGACCGTAAAAAAATAGGTTTGTGACATATGGGGACAGGTTGTATTGATTTTTATACCGTACAAACCGTATTTTCTATCCCCTTACACTGCCCCTGCCGCTAAACCTACCCATCACAGGAAACATTCTGCATTTTTACTTTCTCAAAAAACTCATCCTGTATGATTTACCGGTATAAGCATTTTGAAAAGTGGGGACATGTCCTCATATTTCACCCTCTCCTTGTATACGGCACCTTCCCCTACCATCCTGGGGGGAAAAATATCGCGGAAACACGTTCTGCGCATGCGCGGAAATGTTTCTACTTCCTGTTTGACATGACAAAGAAATTTACGGCAGTTGTTATTTGAATAACTACCACTCGATCCGTACCGCGATATTCGTGTTTGTCTGAATTAACCCAGATTAGATTAGATTGTAATGGTTATTTACTTTTCTAACTAAGATAAGAAAGTGAAAGTCAGCTGTAGATCACTGGATCTTTTACAAGACGAAGAAATGGATTCAAGATCTGCAGAAGAGCTTTCTTGTCCTGTTTGCTGTGAAATCTTCAAGGTTCCTGTTATTCTGTCCTGTAATCACAGTATTTGTAAAGAGTGTCTAGAACAGTTCTGGAAAACTAAGGAAGCTCAGGAGTGTCCCGTCTGCAGCAAAAGATCCTCAAGAGGTGATCCTCCAGTTAATCTAGAGTTAAAAAACTTGTGTGAGTTGTTCCTGAAGGAGAGAAATGAGAGGCGTTCGTCAGAGTCTGAGGAGATCTGCAGTTTACACAGTGAGAAACTCAAACTCTTCTGTCTGGAGGACAAACAGCCTGTGTGTTTAGTGTGCAGAGACTCAGAGAAACACACCAAACACACATTCAGACCCTTCAGTGAAGTGCTTTCATCTTACAAGGTAAGACAAATCTCTCATTTCATGCTAAATACAGTGATAAACATAGAAACAGTAATAAATCAGTATTTATTTTTGCTCAGACTAAATCTCCATTACTTACTACTGATATAAATAATGCACTGCTTCGACCGCTCGGATGTTCAAATCCTCTTGAATGTAACAGCACTGGCACAAAACATGTTTTAAAAACAATAGAAATGCCATGAGCCCCCCCCCCCCCCCCCAATCAATAATATGTGATTTATTAAAAAGAAGTGATTGATAATATCATTCTTTCACTTTCTTTATTTGTATTTGCACAAACACATTTACAACTGCATTAATATAATTAAGAATTGGCCGTTGCAAAAACATCTGTTTAGTGAACATGAATTCTTGATCTTTCCAAATTAAACGCAATTTTTTTAGACTCAAATGCTTCCTGAGAATAACCCATTTAACATATAAATAATATAACACTAAAAGCATTCAGACACACGATGTTTAAACCTCTTATAGCTTCATCAGTTTCACAGATTTTCATCTTAACCTGCAGGAGGAGTTTAATACAGCGCTGACGTCCTTACAAAACAAGCTCAAACATGGAGAAGAAATAAAAGGAAAGTGGGATAAAACAATCCAACTCATCGAGGTGAGGATGTGTAAAGAGTCAAACACTCAACATTCACACACACAGTTTATTATTGACACTAGTGGAGTGTGTGTTCACACAGAGCTGACTGAAGTGAATGTGATGTGATTTCAGTCTCAAGCTGAGCACACAGAGCGTCAGATTAAAGAAGAGTTTGAGAAGCTTCATCAGTTTCTCAGAGACGAAGAAGAAGCTACAATCACTGCACTGAGGGAGGAAGAGGAGCAGAAGAAGCAGAGGATGAAGGAGAAGCTGGAGGAGATGAACACACACATCTCAGCTCTTTCACACACAATCAGAGACATGGAGGAGATGATGAAAGCCAATGACGTCTCGTTTCTAAAGGTGACCGATCAATCTGGCTTCATTCTTTGAGCATAAAACAACTCGAGACTCACTGACAATGAGAGTGTTTGATAAGATATTAACATGTTTTCAAACTCTATATTTTCCAGAACTTTACCGTCTCAATGGAAAGGTGAGTGAGCTGCTCGTATCTCTTCTCTCAGTGGATCTGAACTCAAATTCACTGCAGTTCTGACTCCTGAATGTTCCTCCAGAGTCCAGATCCCACAGCCGGATCCACAGATGAGTTCTGGAGCTTTGATTGATGTGTCCCGTTATCTGGGTAACCTGCGGTCCAGAGTCTGGAAGAAGATGTTGGAAACTGTCCAACACAGTGAGTCTCAGCAGATCTGACACCAGCGCAAAACATCCTTCAGATAGAAACACACACAACATTAACATCTGATAGAAATATATTTAATAATCACTTGAGTTTCTGAGTGAATCTGAACTGTATTTCAGAAGATCATCAGATCATACAGTGAACTCATAATGACTACAGAAGTCTGTTCCTCATGGTCTCTGCTTATGTATTAGGATACAATAGTGTTTATTGAATACTGATATTAAACCTGAAGCCTCAATCCATTCTGACAGAAACTGAGAGACCATTGTTATGATAGCAGGATTTATGATCGCTTTCAACAAAGTCTTTATATGTGTTTTATATTTACATTTCTGATCATATTTCATCCTGTAATCTGATGTTCTTCTCTTTGCAGCTCCGTTGATTCTTGATCCAAACACAGCAAATCGTCTCACACTCTCGTCTGATCTGACCAGTGTGTCGTTCAGTGATGGAGATAAAACACTTGCTGATAATCCAGAGAGGTTTGACTATCATCCATGTGTCCTGGGATCTGAGGGCTTTAACTCAGGAAGACACTGCTGGGATGTGGAGGTCGGTGACAGTACATTCTGGACTCTTGGAATAACCAAAGCATCAAACCAAAGGAAGGGAACGGCTTTCTTTGGGTCTGATATGTGGTGTGTGTCGCACAAGTACAACAGATACTACTCACAATCCTTAGATCAACCCCTCGCTGTCTTTCCAGTTATAGTGAAGCTTCAGCGTGTGAGAGTTCAGCTGGACTATGACAGAGGAAAAGTGTCATTCTCTGATCCTGTGACTAACAGACATTTACGCACATACAGGACGTCCTTCACAGAGACTGTCTTTCCATTCTTATCTAATCGCTGCACAATTTCCCCTCTGAGGATCTTACCAGTTAAACTGATCATTACAGCAAAAAATCACAGTTAAATCTGCCTCTATATCAATTCAGTTTAGCAAATTAGGCAGTTTATATAGTTATATACAGGGGTGGAAATGAGGGGGTACGCGGGGGGACGGAGTCCGGGGAGTGAATTTCGAGGGGGGACGGAGTCCGGGGAGTGAATTTCGAGGGGGGACGGAGTTCCGGTTGGAGAAAAAATGGTTGGTTTACTTTTTTTGTGTGTGGAAATTAAGTAAAATATTTTAGCCACTCAATTGTCTACAATAGCTATAATAGCCACATAAATGTAATGTAATGTATAATAATAAAAACTTCTGTGGAATATTCTGTGATAATGGCAGCGCAATGTCGACTTTTGTGATTAGCCAGGCAGACTGCAGCCGATGGAAATAATTCTCCATTTAATTCTGTGCACATTTTATTCGGATTATTCCTCACAGAACTTCAGTTCAAATCAGAGCGCCTGAGGTAAATTATCTGAAATGATTTTGACCGATAATCTGAATAGAAACTGTTATTTTAAATGGCTAAAGCTCTGTTAAGACAGTGTTTCCCAACCGGGGTGCCGCGTCAGCCTATAAGCCCCTTTCACACTGCGATTCCGGCAAATACACGGATAATGCGACCCGGCATTTGTTCCCAGGCCGCTAGATTTGGTCCATTCACACTGCCAGCGAAATACCGTAATATGTGCGCTTTCACACACAACCCGTAACGGTCCCGGGTCGAGTTGACACGTGACATCCGGATGTGACGTATAACGGCGAGCGATCTCAGCTTCAGCGCGGATAGTAAGGAGCTCCGTGGTCTCGACTTGTGTCCAGTTTGCGCTCATTTCTGCTTGTTTAATTTTAGTTTCTTTTGTATACGAACACTCTCTGCGTTTAAAACACCGACGAGCTCTTCTGGCACTGCAGGGTTGTATTATTGAAAAAACAAGCTCTAGGAGTCGCACGATAACTACGCACACGTTGCGGCATTAGTTTCGGCTTTTGTTCACACAGCGCTCGTCCCGGATTGAATCCCGCAATGTTACTAGGTCCCCGACCCGGGTCGAATTTGGTAATCAATTCCGGGATGTGGTTGCTTTCATACAGAAGGCGACCCGGCAATGCTCCGGGAATATTGCGGGTCCGACGTGCAGTGTGAAAGGGGCTGAAGGTGACGAGAGCAGGGGTGCCGTGTAAAAGGTGCACTTGCACCGCGGTTCATCTCACATCTGATGGCACCTATAATATGGACTAACTTGAAAATAATGCTTTATGTACGTTTTTGTCGATGGATACACGTGCTGGTTCTTCGGTGATACATTACAACAGCGATAATACAATAAAAAACGTGGGCAAAACGGTCTCTCTTTCTAAACTGTTCATGCATGCGAGTGCTGTCATATGTTTAATATGACGAGTCGTTTTCTCCGTGATCTATTCGACAGAAGACGCGAATGAGAGCACGCACATCTGTGTCTGTGCACTCGTCCCAAAGCACGCACAAGTCTCTTTCTCTTTTAAGTCTTGAGCTTAAAACGAAAACAAACTCGCACAAAAAGCATGTCAACATGTCCATCTTGATGAGTATCCGAGCAGAATATGGCTTAAGAGGACTTTATACAGTCGAGAAAGACGAGCATATCCCTGCACTAGGTCTTAAAGGGGCGGTAGCCTTTACTGCTGTCTGTTTAATGTCAAACAAAAGATAAGGACATCACTCACTGCTCTTGATTGAATAGCTTTTGTACGTTTAATAAGGATTAATCTTTGATTTAAACAGTTAAATATGCAGTTATTTTACATTTGATTACTTTATTTAATTTCTGTACCTAAAAACGAATGTTAGACCTACCTAAAAAACCTAAAAAGCATTATTTACTTTATCAGTATCTTTGCTTGACGGTATTCATTTGTGCTGCTGCTTGTATTCAAGTTATTGGTTCTTTATTTGTTTTTTATTTATTTTTATTTGACAGTAGGCCTAGTCCTTTTTTCCCTGGACATAGCAAATACTAAAATGGGGGGGTGGCAACAGTTTACCTGGCAATTATTATTTTATTTATTTAAGTAAGTAACATTTAATATCTCTAACATGATGGAAAATTGTAACTTTAGGGTTCACACATAGGCGTCGGAACCATTGTGTGTGTGTGGAAAAACAAGACCCACCCACTTTTTAAGACCAATGATATTGGACCCACTCACTTTTATCGTCTCTAATTCAGCACATCTGTTTAGAAACACTTATTATTAAACATGTTAAACGCTTTATTTCCCCTTTTTGAATAATAATAATAAATAAATAAATGCCTTTCCGATCAGATGTGTGATGGGAAAAGGTAGGCTTGTAGAGCCAGTGTGGCAAAAGGCGGATTCGAACCTCTGATGGATTTGCGTCAACTTGAAGCCATGCATCTTATCCTACACTATAGCCATGATAAATAACTCAGTGATTTCTGTAATTTTGTCCAATCGATCGTTTAGTAAACCGCACTATTTCTATCTGGACACGGAGCATAATAAACATGCAATTGTTCATTATCATTAGGCTACCTGTGAAACTTGATTTCTATGACAGAGGTCTTTTATTATATAGGCAAGAGATATGGCCTCAAACGCACCATAATGCAGGATATCACATCTACGAAATAAAACATTTTCTGGGGGAGAACCCCCAGACCCCCCCACAAAAAAAATGCCCCACCTTTAATATTTTTTCACCAGCTGCTATTGAGATCCACCAACTTTTTAATTAGCCTCCGACGTCCATGGGTTCACATGACAATGATGTGCTAAAAACTGAAAAGATTTTGAGATGACAACATTTTCAAAACGATCCTTGTTCACATATCCATCACTTAACCTGAGGACAACTTAATCAGAAGGTATCTTAAACTGTGCACAAAAAAAACAAAAAAAAAAAAACACAATTCCCAAACTACAGTCCGCCCAGTGAAATTCGGCCACTTCCACCACTGGTTATATATAATGATTGACCGAATAGCAGGACAAACTTAGAATGTTTGAAAATTATAATGTAGCTTTTTTATGGTTTAATTTGGTCAAATGTCAGATTTTCACAGATACACAAAAGTACCATATTTAACAGGTACTTAAAAAAAATCACCACACCAGGGCCCTGATTTATCAAGAGTGCATACGCACAGTTCTGTGCGTAGTGAGTGCGGAAGAATAGTTTCACGCAAAGTGTGGGATTTACCAACTTGTACTTATACATAGAAATGTGTGTAAATATAAGCACACCTCTGAGAATGCTTACGCAGAGAATCTAGTGGTAGGACAGCGATACTACACATAAAACAGCATGTAAAGGGTTACTTCAGCAATTAACATATGGCTTCTTATCAGTAGAAACCTGGGAGTATATTCGAATAATCGTGCTAAATTTATTTGACACTAAATTGAGATATATATAATTGAGCATTGTGATGATGGATGGATGGATGGATGGATGGATGGATGGATGGATGGATGGATGGATGGATGGATGGATGGATGGATGGATGGATGGATGGATGGATGGATGGATGGATGGATGGATAGATAGATAGATAGATAGATAGATAGATAGATAGATAGATAGATAGATAGATAGATAGATAGAGATATTTTAAACACAATGCGTATTTGGGTTCTAACCCTAAAAAAGACAGTTGTGACAAATGTTGGATGCAGTTATTTCCTTGGACCCAACCCACAGTTCCCTTACTGAAATCCTCAACAAGCCAAAATAAAATGGGGCTTGCATGCTATCACCAGAATTGGAGCCACAGATTCACCCACATCGCCGTAAAAGCACCATCATAAACCAACAAATTGAGTTATGTAAATAGAAAAGTGTTTCATTCTGTTCTCTGCTAGACAAATAAGCATTTGTGTTGCAAATTTGTTGTTGTTGTTAAACGTCATTGACGTCAACGTGATTGACTCATTTTGTGTTTGTGAAGTTCATCTTTTTGCCATAACTGCGGTGACAGAAAAAAAAATCTCGTGATTTTTAAAGGGATGTGTTGTCACCGTATATAGTTCATTGGAGGCGTTTCTGAATGCTAATGACTGTGAACGTGAACGAGCATGGCACTTACGCACATGTGGGATTTATCAACAACGATTGCTTACTCATGTGCGTAAGAACTGTGTACGCATGTTTGATAAATACAGATTTCAGTCATACGACGAAATATAGAACCTTTTCTACGCACTGTTGATAAATGAGGGCCCAGATGAACAATGATGCACTTCAGTGTATTTTAAGCACAACTGCAGTGACAAATATAAGTCATGATACCATGTGTAAGACAAAATGACCATTGATGATGGAACAGGACGTTCTCAGCACCAGAGACTGCAGTGCATGCTGGGATTTGGTGACATTAACATCGACACTGTTATTGAACTGAATGGAAACACATTGAACTCAAAGTGAAAAACGACATTATTATCTTCTGCAGAGCTGCTTATAGATGAACTCATTTCATAGTTGATGATCTTCACACAGTTATTGAACTGAACTGAATCAACACTGAACTGACTTCAGCTGAACAATGACACTGTTGTCTCTTTACAGCAGAACTGATTTCTGTTTGCATCATTGATCATTATTTTCCTGTTTATCACTGTAAAGCTGCTCTGAAACAATCTGAATATTATAAAGCGCTGAATAAATAAAGGTGACTTGACTTAAAGTCTCAATGAAAAGGAAACAGTGACAGATCTTTTCTTATGTATTGTGATGTACATCCGAGTGTAACAGATTATCAATAAAGAAAAAAATGTTGGGCAAAAAATGAATGTGTATATGAATCGTTTACAGTAAGATCTATGCTTTTACCAGATCAGGAATTTCATTTAATTCCATCTGCTTGAAATTTTATATGTTTTAGTCACAATGATCTTGTTTTTAATTTGAAAGAAATAAAAGTAATAGTTCCATAGGTAATTAATTAAGAAAATATGTCAACACCAGAAGAGAAATTTTGATCATTAAACCATTTGATATCACCTTCAGTAAAATATTTGTGAAATAGAAATCACAGCAGTCACAGCACTGGAAACGTCCCGCACTTGGTTAGTTATAAAACTAGTTATGAGTTGTGCAGTCGCTCCCTGGTTATGATGATACGCTTCTCATATCAAGAGTCAACTGGAGGATTTACTCCACAATAACAAGCCCTGAGTCAAGAGAAAACTGATAATGTGTGTGTGTGTGTGTGTGTGTGTGCGTGCGTGCGTGCGTGTCCCTCTGCTGGACAGGCTCATGTACTGTAGGAGATGATGCTGTATCTCAGTATTTCCCAACCCTGTTCCTGTAGGGACTCCAACATTTGTGAACTCTTCCTAATCAAACTCACGGATGCAGCTCATCAGCTCTTTAGTAAACGCTTCAAAGCTGTGTTCAGAATCAGGAACTGCCAGAGTAGATTTAGGAACGTCACTAGTGTTTTAGGAGCACCAGTAACACTTCTGGCTCTTCTTCCTGTGCTGTGAATCATGATACTCAATGTAATGTTAGAATGGCTCATAAAGATGAAGCGGCCGTGAACTGATCACTTTCTGCACTTTCAACTCTTGAACAGCAAAACAATATGGACACTGTGATTGTTCTGGACCTCAGTGATTAACTTCTCTGCAGTGATGTCTGTCATTTTAAATGCTGAGCTCTTCAATTAGAATGGATTCTGATTGGCTGACAGTGTTTTATCGTTCAACAGCTGGAAATCATTACTCTATATCGTTATCATTAAAGGGGGGGTGAAATGCTGTTTCATGCATACTGATCTTTTTACACTGTTAAAGACTTGGAATCCCATACTAAACATGGACAAAGTTTCAAAAGTTAAGGTGGACGTTTGATGGGAGTATTTCTTTGTCAAAAATACTACTTCCGGTTAGTCATAAGTTTCGGCAAGTTTTTTGCGATCATGCGTCCCCTTTGACGTTAATGGGGGCGGAATTTCCTTGTATGGGCCTTACGGACAATTCTACCGGAAGCGCGTGAGAGAGAGCGAGGGAGAGAGCGAAAGCAACAGCCTACGCCCATCAAAGCGCTGGCTCGTAGGATGCTGGACAGGTGATGTGCACATAACAATGTCACCAAAAAAGTGCGTTTTTGGTTGCCAGACCAAGACAGTCCTGCACAGATTCCCCAAAAACCCCGCGGTAAGGCAACAGTGGATGTAATTTGCTTTTCCGGATCAGCAACTGAGTTGCGCGAATGTTTATATCTGTTCGCTGCATTTTGGTGCCGACTGTTTCATAAACAAGGCCCAGCTCGACGCCGGATTTTCCCGATCGCCTAATGCTGAAGGATGGAGCAGTCCCAACGTTAGAACCGCAGGCGGTGAGTGAGACTGCTTCAAATGTCTGTGTTTTTTTTAGTCCGCTTACTGTCTACACAAACCACGAGTAAACACACAAACACACGTGCACAACTGCACTTCCCACATGTACACCTTCAAAGACAAAAATACGACGATATAATTCAAGTATAAATATGTAAATAACACAAGCCGCTAAGCATATTATATAGTTAGTGTATAACTTGTACCACATACAGACGTCCTGCTCTAGTCGTTTTTGCTGCTGCTCCTGTTCAACTGCAGCCTCTGGGTCTGATTCCGGATCATAGATGTATGGCTGTATCTGATTAAAAGCCATATTTTTATTTTGAATAAAGTTTTTTTCCCGCTGTTAGGGATGACACAGCTTTACGACGCACTCGACTCAACACAATAGCAGCAGCGTGCACACGTCATTATTTAGCTCCGCTCACACGACACGCCCCCACCCGCTCGGCTTTTTTCGGAAAGACTCGGAACAGCGCATCTTTCTTATATAATTATTAAAAAAATAAAGACTTTTCGGAGATATGCAGGATGCAATGCTTCTCTATAGGTACTCAAGATTGACATGACACTGACTGAAACTGAGTGTTTCACCCCCCCTTTAAAGCTGTGGTGTGAACTCTGCTATTCTTTAATATTGAGAACTATATCTTTATCGTTATCGTCCTTGGTGTGAACAGGCCTTTAGACATTATAACAAACGGCTGTTATTTAAATTATTATTATTATTATTATTTTATTTGTAGAAATAAAAGACAAAAGGGACAATACATATTTATGAACATTTTTCACAAATGTAAATATGCCAGATTATAGCCAAAGGCTAATTTCCATCTGCAGACCCCCAAGCAGGTAGATGTTACACATAAATTCACATAACTACATACAGACACACTATGCACAGGCTATATACAGAGAAGAAAGGACAATAACAGTGATCACAACATACAAGTCCATAATGCACTATATCCATGCCATACTAACTCCTATTACACAACCCATATCACACTGATAGTTCTATCCCATTTATTTTTATAAAACACTAACTATTTTACATCTGGTATATACACTAATGATTACTAAACATGCTCACATATTTGTATGTCCCTCAACCATACCTTTAAACGATTCCTAAAAATAGGCAAACTTGTGCTTTCCCTCACTGACTGAGGGATACTATTCCAAAAGCTCACCCCCTGATACGATAGAGCGTTCTGTGAAAAAGATGTCCGCCTAAACGCCAAGACACAGTCACCTCTCATATTGGCTTTAGTCACTCGAGACCCGACAGCACTGATAGACTTTTGTTTAATAAAATTACTCAATGGTGGTGGTGCCAGACCATGTATAACTTTATAAATTAGACAGGCTGATTTAAATAATTTGAAATTCGCAAAATTTAAAAACTTATATTTATCTAAAATATTACAATGATGGTATGATGAAGGTTTCTTATCTAATATGCTCTTTTGTAGCATACCTCTATTGGCCCAATCGCAGCATAACTCGTATAAGACCAACTTGTGACACAGTAGTGCAAGAACGCAATCGCTGCTGTATCCGTTAATGTTGTACGAATTTGTTTAAAATTCTGTAAATTAACATTGGATAAATGGATTTATAAAACTTGCCTCATTAAATAATAAATCTTGGGTAACACTTTAGATCTTGCTTTGGTTGAGTTATGCTGACAAATTCATATTTTGTGAAGTTTTGAGCAGATTTCCCCAACCAGTCGAATTCTCCTTGGTTCTGGACGAATCATTCGCTAAATTATATATTTTGGCTTCAAAACTGCACACTTCACCAAATGGCAATGGTTGAGGGACATAAAAATATTTAATTTAGTCTTTTAGTCTCTAACTCAGGGACCCAGTTGGTGATCACCTAAACACTGGATTGTGGAGTTACCCTTTGAGGATTTACCATTCCAGAATACACACTTTATTGGATTATCACTGTGGATTGTATTTATGCTCCAATCTGCAGTCTGTTACCGGGAAGGAAGACTCCATCGCATCCACCAAGACATCTACATCTCTTTCTAGCTGTAAGTCAGCCCGTGACGGACCCACATCCAGAAGTACGAGTGAAAGTGTGTCTGCTGTGATTGCATTTCTCCCTGGAACATGTTGGATGTTAAACTGAATTTTCTGTGATTTAACACGAATGGAATATGATTCTGGATCTCTTGTACTGTTAAAATCTTTACACTTTTTTTCCTCTAATGAGGCTTGAGATTAGCCTACTTTTTTTTTTTTGCTTAAGCAGATTCAATAAAGACACAATTGAAGATCACTTACTTTTATTAGTTAGATTAAAAAGATTAGTTACTTTTTTTGTATAGCTTTAGCTAATGTTAGCTCTGGATCCAATTGTAAGTGCTCTGACAGTCCCATGTCTCTGATTCCCACAACTATCCGTCTCGAATGAATTCCTCTTTTAAGGGCAGAGATGGGACCAAGTCACACATGTGCAAGTCTCAAGTCTTAACCTTCAAGTCTCAAGTAAGTCCCAAGTATTTTATTCCTAGGCAAGTCAAGTCAAGTCAAGTCAAAGGGTATGTCAAGTCAAGTCAAGTCAAGTCACAGGGTATGTAAAGTCAAGAAGTCAAGTCAAGTCACAGGGTATGTAAAGTCAAGAAGTCAAGTCAAGTCACAGGGTATGTCAAGTCAAGAAGTCAAGTCAAGTCACAGGGTATGTCAAGTCAAGTCATGTAGTAGATCAAGTCAAGTCCCAAGTCAAGTCACCTTATTTTTGTAATTTTACCTGCAGAATCTTAAAGGTCCCATTCTTCGCGTGTTTTCGAAGCTTTGATTATGTTTACAGTGTGCAATATAACATGTTCATGTGTCGCGTATAAAAAAACACAGTATTTTTCACACAATTTACTTATCTGTACAGCGCTGTTTCCTCCGTCCTAAAAACGGCCTGATGATTTCCTTGTTCTATGAAGTCCCTCCTTCAGAAACACGTAACGAGTTCTGATTGGGCCAGCGCTTCCCGTGCTGTGATTGGACAGCAGCTTAGCGCACTTTGCCCAGAAAGGTCCCGCCTCTTACCATAACGGGGCGATGCAAGCGCTGAATGCGCGCTCTTCTCCACGTGGGAGAGCAACTAGACCACGCCCCCTATTTTGCGTGTTCTTGTGGGCGGAGCTTTAGTCAACAAATGGTTCTAGTGACGTCATCACAGCAGGAAGTGCAGCGGTGTAGACCAAACCGGCCGTTCGCTGTAGGCTTTGAAAGGGAACTTCTGTTAAATAAAATATCTCGCTTGGCATTGAACTTTGAGCTTTATCATTTTACAGGTATTATTTATGCTCTAACAGCAACATTACACACTAACTAAAGTTTGAAAGATGGAATCGCAAAGAACAGGACCTTTAATAAAGTGAAAAGACAATATATAAGTAACGGTTAGTAAATTAAAATAATAATTTGGATTTGCATTGTAAATAGTCATGCTCAGTAAAATACATTATAGAATCAAACTAAATTGTAACTTCACAAAATTATTTATTTTTCAATTCTGCCAACAGTTTGAAACATTTTCAATTTTCAACATTGAGCCCATAAAGCAAATAACAGCTTAACCACTTCAGCTCTGCAGCACATTTTGCATTTTTTTGAGAATTAGGAATATCTGAATTTAAAAGAGTGCCCTACCCACATACATTGGAGTAAATTGATAAAAATGGTCTCATTTTACAGAAAAAACTCTAAATTTTAACACAGTGGTGGAATATTGCCTATATTATATTGTATCTATTCACAATCTTATGATAAACATAGATACAAAATAAATATTTTGATTTATTTTTAATTATTTTGTTATTTAAAAATCTTTATTTTTTTATCATTTTGGGATCCAAGCTTTTTGGAAGTTTCTGCTGATTCTATAATTTGGCACTAAACAGGGGAAAAAATAATTTTCTTGATATCTCCTTGCAAATAAAAGTTATTGAGATTTATCTGACCAAAGTGTCTAACAACTCCTACTCATCTCCATTGACATAAACTGGCCACTAGGAAATCGAAAAGAAGGCTTCGCCTCTTCAACTTTGTAAAGGGAGATCTTGTGCTCTGATTGGTCTAGAATCATGATCCACATGTCTATAAAGAGCTGAGATTCTCAGCTTTTCTGTAGAATGATGCAACATGTGATGACATCATCAAAAATCGTGGCTAACACCGACAATCAAAACTAGCAATAATAAGAGTATTTGTCTGCATCACATGTTTTGATCTGGACATCGGTGACATTTTACAGTGTCATTTGGCCATACTTGCTCACAGACATGTAAAAATGGTCTCATTTTGAAGCAAACAACCTAAGGAACGAGCTGATATAGGGTTGAGGCTACTAGCTTTACAACGAGTTTGTGATCCGAAAAGAATATGACTCATGTGTTTGCTTGTTCAAAGGAGTCATTTCCATCTTTGTGATTCTTTTGATAATAAATTTACTGTAAATTATTGGATCTGTGAAATTAACTGCTCAGCGATATTCCTGAGGCCGATAGCTTTCATTTGATATATGACTTGTGTATTTTAGGTGTGTTTGTGTGATAAAAATATGAAATTTTATTTTATTTGCATGATTTTCTCAAGGGGTGTTCGTTGCGGGGGGGTCGAATTCAGACCGTATTATTTTCTTCTATGTAATATAAATGCAGAAGTTATTGGGTTATTAAGAAAGCTGAGGTTCTAATCTTTCAAATGATACCATATATGTCTAGTTTTGTGGTGCGCGAGTTATAGATTTTTTTAAAAGATTATGATGATGCAATTTTGGACCCACCGGTGGGTCCAAGAGGGGGTGCAGAGCTGAAGTGGTTAACATCCAAAATACTACTCTCTGAACACCTTCTCTCTCTCCCTCTAAAACACAGTTTACATACAACATTAAACTTTGTTACATTTGTCCTTTCTGTCTCTCTCTCACACACACACACGTAGTGTTTCCATGTTTTATGGGGACATTCCATAGGTGTAATGGTTTTTATACTGTACAAACCGTATTTTCTATCCCCTTACACTACCCCTACCCCTAAACCTACCCATCACACTCTCTCTCTCTCTCTCTCTCTCTCTCTCTCTCTCTCTCTCTCTCTCTCTCTCTCTCTCTCTCTCTCTCTCTCTCTCTCTCTCTCTCTCTCTCTCACACACACACACACACACACACACACACACACACACACACACACTCGCACGATTTTTCCCACTCACTTAACATTGTAACGTTAGAATTGGGTATTTTTTTATGTGTGTGTGTTCAGGTGGCAAAGTCTCCCGCTCAGGGGAAGTATTTTATAAAAATAAATCGAGGGTTAATGGCTAGTGGTTACTTTAGCTATACATTAGCTGACTACCAACTAACCTTTTTAGGCAGAATGGCTCTTCAAATGACGGATTATATTGGAGGTTGTCGTCTGGCTGTCCGTCCATGATTTTAATGTTGCATGTCTTGCAACGCGCAACGTTCGTCTTTTGCCATCTTGCGAATAATTGTTGAAGCCGAAAGCGATGATGACCCCCGCATGGTTTCCCTCTGGCTGACATGTTGATGTGATATCTGATAAGTGGGCATGGTGTGCGTAACATACGAGAGGGCTTGACTGATGATAGTGTCGTGATCCAGTCATGACAGCGCTGTTCTCAGTCTGCACTCCAGCTGGCCCAACTTTATGTTTATTAAATAATTTATATATTTTAAATTCAAACTGACAACATGATGTGATTAACACTCAAGTCATTCAAGTCATCGTGTCTCAAGTCAAGTCAAGTCCCGAGTCTTTAACTTCCAAGTTCGAGTCAAGTCTCAAGTATTTTCTATTTTGTCAAGTCACAAGTCATAAAAATAGCGACTCGAGTCCAAGTCACCAAGTCTCAAGTCCCCATGTCTGTTTAAGGGTCTGCCAGGTTGTGAACTGATGTTATAAAACTCTGCAGTTTAATTGGCATTATGCCGACACATTACTGTCTAAATGCTTCCACCACACAGTCGTCTCTCTTTCTCTCTGACTCGCTCAGCGGTAATAGTGTAAAGATATCGTCTGTGCGTCTCCCATGGCATATAACAAAGAGTTGATTTGGTATTCCTCAGGTTTTCCACTCAGTTCTGATGCTAGACGAAAGTGCTCGAACCGTCTGATCCATCTTGGTAATCCGCCGAATTGAAGTCAAACTGCTCCGGATGTGAGATCTGTAGTGTTGCCACAGCCATGCTTTGGTTTCTCTCCTGCATGCGGTTCTGTGTAACCTATTCTTAAGGTTCACTTCTGACACCATATAATATATCCTATAATATCTTTCAAAAAAGCACACAGTACATGGCCATGTCTCGCTCACATGTGGAACGTCTTTTCTTTATTTACGTCGCTCTTGAGCATCATGGGTGTAGCGCTCTATATGTCTTTGTATCTACAGGTCCCTGTGTTCATTAAGATTCACTGCTAGACTTTCTCAAGGAAAATTAATAAAACAGTAAACTCACAAAATGTCAATTTAAACAGATAAAAGGAGTAAAGAATCTAATGTTCAAAATACACGAATGTTCATATACAGTCTTGTTCAAAATAATAGCAGTGCAATGTGACTAACCAGAATAATCAAGGTTTTTAGTATATTTTTTATTGCTACGTGGCAAACAAGTTACCAGTAGGTTCAGGAGATTCTCAGAAAACAAATGAAACCCAGCATTCATGATATGCACGCTCTTAAGGCTGTGCAATTGGGCAATTAGTTGAATTAGTTGAAAGGGGTGTGTTCAAAAAAATAGCAGTGTGGCATTCAATCACTGTGGTCATCAATTTTGTGAAGAAACAGGTGTGAATCAGGTGGCCCCTATTTAAGGATGAAGCCAACACTTGTTGAACATGCATTTGAAAGCTGAGGAAAATGGGTCGTTCAAGACATTGTTCAGAAGAACAGCGACTTTGATTAAAAAGTTGATTAGAGAGGGGAAAACCTATAAAGAGGTGCAAAAAATGATAGGCTATTCAGCTAAAATGATCTCCAATGCCTTAAAATGGAGAGCAAAACCAGAGAGACGTGGAAGAAAACGGAAGACAACCATCAAAATGGATAGAAGAATAACCAGAATGGCAAAGGCTCAGCCAATGATCACCTCCAGGATGATCAAAGACAGTCTGGAGTTACCTGTAAGTACTGTGACAGTTAGAAGACGTCTGTGTGAAGCTAATCTATTTTCAAGAATCCCCCGCAAAGTCCCTCTGTTAAAAAAAGGCATGTGCAGAAGAGGTTACAATTTGCCAAAGAACACATCAACTGGCCTAAAGAGAAATGGAGGAACATTTTGTGGACTGATGAGAGTAAAATTGTTCTTTTTGGGTCCAAGGGCCACAGGCAGTTTGTGAGACGACCCCCAAACTCTGAATTCAAGCCACAGTACACAGTGAAGACAGTGAAGCATGGAGGTGCAAGCATCATGATATGGGCATGTTTCTCCTACTATGGTGTTGGGCCTATTTATCGCATACCAGGGTTCATGGATCAGTTTGCATATGTTAAAATACTTGAAGAGGTCATGTTGCCCTATGCTGAAGAGGACATGCCCTTGAAACGGTTGTTTCAACAAGACAATGACCCAAAACACACTAGTAAACGGGCAAAGTCTTGGTTCCAAACCAACAAAATTAATGTTATGGAGTGGCCAGCCCAATCTCCAGACCTTAATCCAATTGAGAACTTGTGGGGTGATATCAAAAATGCTGTTTCTGAAGCAAAACCAAGAAATGTGAATGAATTGTGGAATGTTGTTAAAGAATCATGGAGTGGAATAACAGCTGAGAGGTGCCACAAGCTGGTTGACTCCATGCCACACAGATGTCAAGCAGTTTTAAAAAACTGTGGTCATACAACTAAATATTAGTTTAGTGATTCACAGGATTGCTAAATCCCAGAAAAAAAAATGTTTGTACAAAATAGTTTTGAGTTTGTACAGTCAAAGGTAGACACTGCTATTTTTTTGAACACACCCCTTTCAACTAATTGCCCAATTGCACAGCCTTAAGAGCGTGCATATCATGAATGCTGGGTCTTGTTTGTTTTCTGAGAATCTACTGAACCTACTGGTAACTTGTTTGCCACGTAGCAATAAAAAAATATACTAAAAACCTTGATAATTCTGGTTAGTCACATTGTACTGCTATTATTTTGAACAAGACTGTATAGTGTCCGTTTTACTTGAAATGTACTAAATGAACCTTCAACCAGGGTTTAAATAACAGTGAATAACTTTACTCACGATACTCAAACAATTGGTTGTGTATATTCAGCACTTTCACATCCTTTATATTTCTTTTCAGTCAATTATCAAACTTCACTGGGCCCAGACTTTTGGAAATGTATCAAACTCAAAGATAGTCCCGCAAGAAATAAAATACGGTGCAGGCCTGAACAACGCTCATGTGCGTCATGGCAGAAAAAATAATGTTGCCGCTTCACTCTTACTGGAGCCAACAATAATGGAAACGATTACTCACGATTGTCACGCTCACATCACAGTCCAACCAACCCCGGATCCTCAAAGAGAGTGAGATGAAGGAAAAGATCGTCCTGCACCAGGTAATCTTCAGCCTCATCATGCGGTCCCGATCGGGGAATCCAGCGATGCCAGGCGAACTTTCAGGATTTCCTGAAGCGCTACTGGGTCTCGAATCCAACACAGCCGGAGGAGCTCAGTCTCCGGTTAATCCAAGTCACTCGTGAATAACAAGTGCTTCACAGACAGTCCCGAGTATGTACCTCATAAACACATACACGATAAACTAATACATTAACTTCTGTATGAAATTACATAAACCCACTCTCTCAGTTTACACAACATATCACTGCATTTTAACTGCGTCACATTTATTTTTAATTTTTTTTAAAGTGTGTAGCTGCGTCTCATTTCATTAAATTTCGAAGGCTGCGTCCTCCAGAGGACAGGTCCTGTGTTGGATGCAGTATACGAAGTGTCCTCAATCAGAATTAAACGAGACGTCCTTCGTAGGACACACAGACAGGAAGTATCACGTTACTATGCCAACACGTTCAGCCTCGTTGCTCTCACGCCGGTTATATAATAATAATAATACATTTTATTTATAATGCACTTCATATTAAACAAAATCTCAAAGTGCTACAGAATTAAAAACAATCAACAACAATAAATAAATAAGTAAACTAATAAAATAAAATAAATAAAACTGAAAATATAAAGAAGTAACAAGTCAATTAAAAGCTCTGCTAAAAAGGTGGGTTTTAAGACCACGCTTAAAAGCATCTATAGTCTGTGGAGTCCGCAGGTGGTCAGGGAGAGCATTCCACAGACTGGGGGCTGCAGAGCAGAAGGCCCGATCTCCCATAGTACGGAGATTGGTCGAGGGAGTTTTAAGACGAAACAGAAACAGAGCGGAGGTTACGAGTGGCTGTTTGTGTGGTGAGGAGTTCCTTAAGATAGGAGGGAGCATCACCATGGATGCACTGGTGGGTAAGGAGAGAGATCTTGTACTCGATCCTGAACGACACAGGAAGCCAGTGGAGTGATTTTAGAATGGGGGTGATATGGTCGTATTTGCGCACCCTCATGAGGATCCTAGCAGCGCTGTTCTGAATACACTGCAGCCTCTGGAGATTTTTGTTAGGGATGCCGATAAGGAGCGCATTGCAGTAGTCCAGCTTGGAGGAGATAAAGGCATGGACAAAAAAGTAAGCTGTGATTCCATTCTGACTGAAGATTGGTGACTGAAGTGGAAAGTGGAATGACCTGATCAGAGAAAGCAATGCTGGTCATAACAGACTTCTGGACCTGAAGTGGAGTGCCAACTAGGATAGCTTCAGTCTTGGAGCTGTTTAGCTGCAGAAAGTTTTGCTTCATCCACGCCTTTATCTCATCCAGGCAAGTGATCAAAGTGGATGGTATGAGGTCAGCAGAGGGAGATGAACTTGTCCTGAGGTAAAGTTGAGTGTCATCAGCATAGCAGTGAAAAGAAATCCCATGCCGGTTGATGAGACGGCCAAGGGGGAGCATGTAGAGTATGAACAGTGTGGGTCCGAGCACAGAGCCTTGAGGGACACCGCAGGTTACATTGTGTGACAGGGATGTAGTTTTTCCTAATACAACATATTCAGTTCTCCCAGTGAGATAAGAAGAAAACCAGTTGTGGACCGAGTCAGAGAGACCGATGGTGGAATGTAAACGGTGAAGGAGGATGTTATGGTCAACTGTATCGAAAGCTGCAGTTAAGTCCAGGAGGATGAGAAGGGATGGGGAACCAGCATCTGCCGCCATCAAAAGATCGTTTGTGACCCTGACCAAAGCTGTTTCTGTGCTGTGTCCTGAGCGGAAACCAGACTGAAATTTCTCATTAAGATTGTTATGATTGTTATGATGAAGGAACAAAGCCAGCCTGGAGGGAATGATTAATGATTAATGTCTTGGTTATTAGGGGACTTAAGACACAGAGGTTAGATTTTACCAAGGCTGTAGGAAAAGGATCCAGTGCACAGGTGGATGGCTTCATTTTTCTGATGATGTCCTCAACCTCAAGCTGTGTGATGATGGAGAAGCAGCAGAGATGTTGGAAGGTCCCAGGCTGTGGATCAACAGTTGGGACAGGCAGAGCGGAGGTGCTAGATAGAAGCAAGTGGATGTTGTCTACTTTGCTCCTAAAAAAGGTCATGAACTTATTGCACCTCTCTCAAAGCTTCTTGGAGTTTCCAGGGTTATTGTTGATGATGCAAGAGTAGAACTGTGACTGAGCATCTCTCAAGGACCTTGCGTAGGCCTTCTGATGATCTCTATAGGCTTGCCTATGAACAGTGAGTCCTGAGAGCTTGAGACGCCTCTCAAGTACACGCCCAACCGTCTTCAACTTCCACAGTTCGCTGGTGTACCAGGGTGCTGAGCGCGAGAAGGTGACCATTCTAGTTATGACAGGTGCATGAAGATCTAGAAGGCTACTCAGAGACTTGTTGTAGAAGTCAACCGACTCCGAGACTAAGGAGAGATCAGCAAAGGAGAATTGCTGAAGGTCTGTAGTTAAAGAGTCTTGGTTAAAAAGAGCCATAAAATCTCCAGAGGAATTTCCCGCTTGGAAAATTCCAACAATCTCATTGGTCAAGTCTATCTCAGGAGGGTGTGACTACTCCCAAACCTTAAAAAGAGAGGCGCTCAGATGCCCTCCCTCTCTCTTCTCTCTCTCTGGCTGAACCAACATGTCATCGTGGCTGGCCCTTGAGCCAGGCCACGCAATGCAGGCCCTCCGAGCAGGGAGGGCCTCCATACACAGAGCCATGTGCTGTGTGGGACCAGAAACCCGAGGCCCACACACAGCCATTGTGCCAGCAGGCCCCAACACTTCATGTGGACCTTCTTCGACCATCAGAGTTCACCGTCGTTCCATCACTCACCACGGAAGGAATCGTGCGTGGTAAAAACCATCAGACCAAACCATCAAACTTTCTCCTGCGATTTCCGCCCGGACAGTCTTCTCAAGCCATATGCAAGTATCGTACACACAACAAATTGCTGTGTAGTGAGTAAAACTGTAAACGGCATTGTTCAGACAAAGGGGCTTGTAGTCACCGATGGTTTCTCTCAAGGTTTTAGACTCTTTAGACTTCATCCATCTGTACTGACCCGGTTCTTCTAACCACTTTTACTTCACCCCTTGGTATGAATGTTTTGTGTATGTATGCATGTCATGTCTGTTCGATCTTGTTCATGATATAGATATTAAAGTTTGTGGACAATATATGTTTGGTTCTGACTCCCTGTCTGCAAACAAATTGTTCCTTAAATGATCGATCTGGTTATGCGCTCTAAGCGCTTATGTAAATACAAAGGAAGAATACTTTTTCTGTAGCCATGTAAAGTATCCTTTTCTTAGAATTAAGTACACTGTAAAAAAAAAAAATTATTGAAGAATTGTGGAAACTGACAATTAAATATTGACTCAACAAATTGCTTTCAAATAATTATCCCCAAACAAAAAGATGCATTGGGGTAATTTTAGCTTATGGTGTACAGGTAAAATAAAAAAATAGATTCACTCAACAAAATAACAAATTGTGTTCAGCCAATTCATCAAGTAAAAGTGAAAAATCTGTGTTTGCCGAACAAGCCTTGCGGAGAAAAAAAAACGCATGCACCACCGTTGGATCCAACGTGGATTCAAATGTATGTGCGCGGGAGAGTGAGGAGACTCAGGAGTCGATGCTGAAGTACGACGACAGAAGTTCAGACATCATTTCCAAACTGATTGTTCTTCATTTAAGTTATGGTGAGTACTGAAATATGTATTTATTAAGTCTTGTTTACGTTAAACCGAGTGCAGGTCTCACTGGGTGCGCACGTTTTTAAGCCGATAATGTCCAATAAGCCGAAAATGAGCATAGTCATCTAAACGCGGTAACCTGTTTTCTTTTAATTGAAATAAGGTCATAAACGGCGTGAGCATAAACCGGTCGGAACAGGTAGTTTTTTGCCTCTTACCCTGATTTCGCGCTGCATGTAAACACATTAACCTGCTTTCTGTCGGCTTATTGAAGTGCGCATGTGTGATAGGTGACAAAGACGCAAATTTAGAGCAGATTTAAACGCATTCAGACAGAGTGAGCTAGCGTTTTGCATGAAATAAGGACATATCATAAACGCAGACTCGTTTAAGACACAGAAAATGGTAAAGATGTGTTATTCTCATCACATGCAGCAGAAGTAGAAGAGGTTCAGTCAAAACGCTGCATAACTGCATATGGGATAATATGAGCCGTAAATCTCCAGCTGACACGGTGCACGCTTTATTTAAAGGGGGGGGTGAAATGCTGTTTCATGCATACTGAGCTTTTTACACTGTTAAAGACTTGGATTCCCATCCTAAACATAGACAAAATTTCAAAAACTAATGTTGGACGTTTGATAGAGTATTTTTGTGTTAAAAATACTCCTTCCGGTTTCTCACAAGTTTCGGAGAGTTTTTTTCGAGTATGGGTCGACTTGACGTTAATAGAACGGAAGGTCCTTGTATGGGCCATACGGGCTCTTCTCCCGGTAGGGTGCGTGCGCGTGTGACTAGAGCGAGAGAGAGGAAATGCACGCCGAAAACAGTCTCTCAGCTGCAGATCCAGTCGTCCGTGAACACTTATGTCGCGCGCCGCGCTCCACTTTATTCCTATGGGTGACGTCGAGCGACTTCAGCACAGCATTCCGGGAAGGCAGCGCTGCATTTGAACCGATTTGAACGCAGAAATGACGGGAAGCTTCAAGGCATCGCTTCAGTCGCGTCTCAAAGTGGATTTCCACGCCACTGCTGTCACAGGACTTCACCAAATCATACTAAAGAAGTGTGTTTTTGACAGAGCGGTCCCAGCGATAAAGGTTCGGTCCTGCTTTGGAAGCAGCCGGTGAGTAAAACTGCTTCAAATGTCTCTGCTATTGGCTACCGTCGCATGAGTAAACATCAGTAAACGATACGATCGCGTGCTTCGTCATTCAAATCCGCTAACGGTTACTCCATTGTTGTTCTGTATAACGTTACACTAGTCTGACTCTGACGTGCAAAACCGTTTTGCTTGCTACTTCTACGGTCTAACTTAGTCACATACAATAGTCCATAAACCGAATCATGTCCTCATAAACCGTGAGTAAAGACACACAGAGGCCCCTAAATACAGTCCATACCACAGAGATGGACGCCTGATGTTGCCGTTTCTCGTGTTCAATTTATTTCTGCCTCAGATTTGATTGTGGATCATTATCTGTATTAGCTGAGATAGATGGGTTTCTCCACGCTTGAGGACGTCACCGCTTTGTGCACATTCATCATTCTTTAGCTCCGCCCACACGATACGCCTCCAGGCGCTCGGTTTTTTCCGGAAAGACTCGGTACAGCCTATATTTCTTTTATAAATATAATAAAACTAAAGACTTTTCGGAGATATGAAGGATGCAATACTACTCTATAGGTACTCAAGATAGACATGAGATTGACTGAAACTGAGTTTCACCCCCCCTTTAATATCACAACTGACGTAACATACAGACATTATTATTTTTGACGGCACTACAAGGAAATAACCCGGTTTATAAATGTTCATGTAAACGCGGTTTAATTGCGTTGTCCGTTTACTGGTTTGCATTTAAACGGGGAAAACTGGTTATTTCAATAAGCAGATTTTTTTGGAGTTATCAGCTTTGGTGTGCATGTAAACGCACCCAATGTTTCAGCATAAAACCGTAAAAAAATGGGCATTAATGTTACACTACTGCGGCCAGTACACTAACGTTAGCAGGTTAAACGAATTAACGACTCTCCGACTGTTTTAATGGAGGAGGACATAGTAGCTATATTGTAATGTCTGAAAAATGACAGACAAGGGAAGCTCTATTTCCGAACTTTTAATTAGAACGAAGACAGTCTATGAGATGAAGACTGTCCCGCCGGCCCTCCGAACTTACTTTGTTAACCCCATCACTGCCGGTGCAAAACAAACAGCAATTTCACAATGAAGAGTCTGTGCGCTACAATATTTTCCATAGACTACATAACATTGTAATTTTCAGAATAAAATTGTATTCACGCCTTTAGCCTTTCATAAACTAATTTAGCCCGATACTAATATCTCATTTACTATTTATTGAACTAAATAACTTTATCAAATTATATTGTGATTGTGTTAAATGTATGAGACACTAGGTATGCGAGAACCTGGTCGGTTCTAATATTTCGAGCAAGCATGCTTGAGTTTCCTTGATCAAATTCCTTCCTTGTAAGCTGACCAGTAGAGTTGTGACAATACAGGGTTAGTTCACTCCAAAATGAAAATTATGTCATTAATTACACACCCTCATGCCGATCCAGATTCGAGTCTCTTTCGAATTGTACCACAGACAAATAAAACATATTTTAGTCTTCAGATAATATAGCGAGAATATGGGGAAATGAAGATGTTCTGTATTGTTCTGGATTTGTTAAGTTTCGGTATTAATATTGCTATTTTATACTTTTTACAGAGTTCAGAGGCATTGGAGCATCACAAAGTTGGAATGAAAATGGGAATTCTTTAAGTGGTGAGCAGCAACAGTTCCACTTCAAGATCCCTCTCCGATGTGACGTCATGATTGACAGCTGAGATCGACGTCTTCTCTGCGTGAAGTTGTCACTGAGGCACTAACAGACTTTTTTGGGAGCAGATTGGAGCTTTAGCTTTAATTTCTACATTTCCATAACTGTTTATTTCACACCAACATAATTAATTGTTCTGCATCTGTGAGTGTGGACGGGCTTTTAATGTCCCGACTGTACTTTCTGCTCTACTTCCTGCTCTCTACTGCGCAGACTCTGTCCCAAGATGTCAGCGCCGTGCAGGCCGCCTGAAAGCTTCAACTCGGGCAAGCGGAAACGGATGATGTCGCGTCGTCCATATTTTTTACGGTCTATGGTGCGTTCATTGTCCTCTTTGGCATGCTCAAATATTTGGAAATGTTTTACAAAAATTCAAGTAAATTTACACTGAATATTTAAAGTAGCCCTCTCCTGTTACTTGCATTTTATGTTGTGTTGACTTTTTTGCACTTTAGCAAATATTAACATAATATTTTAAATTATTTAAATGTTTAATATTGTTAGTGCCGTTTCATAAATGTAGTACCTAAATACCAAAATGGCAGTAAAATTTCTCTGAAAACTGATAATACATGTTTTTAAAATATTTGTGGTTTTGTTAATGTAAGATCTAAGGTCTAATGAGTTTTGTGCATCTAAGAATCCTGAATTGCATGATTTTTATCTTTTTAAGATTTTTATCTACTAAGGTCTACTGTGTATTTACCATTTAAGGTATTTTCACAATACTGTTGTAGATTTAATAAAATGTATTAAATAACATGTGGTAGTGGCTTGAGTGTTTAATATATTTCTTTTGGGGCAACGGTGAATAAACAATACAGTGAAGTTGCTTATAAATTTACCAAAATACATTTTTAGTTTAGGTCAAACTAAAAAGGAATGCTACTACAATTTAAAATGTACAATTGGGCCAATAACATGGGTTGGTAAACTAATTTCTTTTCAATTGTTTTAATGAATTATTTCTCATTGAGCCAATGTTAACAGACTATTGCTACAATTGATAAAATTACATTTACAGAATTTCACTTGGGCCAATTGAAAATTTTAGATGTGACCAGTCACTAGAAAATTTTGAGTTGGGAAGATTATACATTTTTTACAGAACGTTCACAAAATGAACTGATTGATTGATTGCAATATAAATGTAGCTACATCAAATTAATCTATTTAACTGATTCAAATATTCATAATTAATCATAATGAGTTATGAACAATTATTAATATTTCTCCTCAGAGCTAATTCTCTACATTGTCTTTTGCTCATACAGTGAATATCTTTTATGAATCTATCAATTTCCATTCACATTGGCCCTCATTTATCAATCTTGCGTAGAAACGGTGTATGTTGGTGTAAGATTATGCTTACACTCCTCTCACCGCCTGATTTATGAAGCTGTGCGCACCTCTGCAATCCAGGTGTACTCAATACCTGCCCTTGATAAATGCCACGGCTGAAAGCGATCGTCATTAGAATAACACGCCCCTATATATTCAAGTCTCCGCCTCCCGCACGCCCTCATTTTACGCCATGAATACAAGGAAGATGGCAAAGAAGCAAAACTTCTCCCTGGAGATCGGGCGCGTCTCAATCATCTCACTAGTCCACTAGTCAGGGCACTGATTAGGACATAAGTCAATGGGCTGACTCCCTGATCAGTGCCCTGACTACTGAACTAGTGAGATGATTGAGATGCACCCATCGAGACCATCACCAGGGAAGTGGAAAAAAACTAAATTGTTTTATTTGCGAGTTGAAAGAGTGGGATTAAAGGTCCCATGTCATGGGTTGTTTTATTGTTTTATAATGTGTCTTGGGGTGTGCTTATATTGTTAGTATGGTTTTTACATCAAAAAATGTCATAATTTAGAAATAAAAGGCATTTTTTCTATACTGATATTAGCCCTCTGTTTGGAATGCTCTGTTTCAAGAGGCGTGTCTGCTGTGAGTCTTCAGTAAAAACACCCACTGCTGTGATTAGCTGACATCTTTACATTTGAAATGAAGAGGGGGCGTGGTTTAGTCAGGCGGAGAAGAGCGCTGCCTGTCGAGAGAGAGAGAGAGAGAGAGAGAGAGAGAGAGAGAGAGAGAGAGAGAGAGAGAGAGAGAGAGACGGCGCTGGGGAAAGATTGCTGAGGTTGTGTTATTGTACAGAGTTTTTAGCCCCTTTCACACTGCACGTCGGACCCGCAATATTCCCAAGGCATTGCCGGGTCGCCTTCTGTGTGAAAGCAACCACGTCCCGGGATTGATTACCAAATTCGACCCGGGTCGGGGACCTAGTAATATTGCGGGATTCAATCCGGGACGAGCGCTGTGTGAACAAAAGCCAAAACTAATGCCGCAACGTGTACGTAGTTATCGTGCGACTCCTAGAGCTTGTTTTTTCAATTATACAACCCTGCAGTGCCAGAAGAGCTCGTCGGTGTTTTAAACGCAGAGAGTGTTCGTATACAAAAGAAACTAAATTTAAACAAGCAGAAATGTGTGCAAACTGGACACAAGTCGAGACCACGGAGCTCCTTACTATCCGCGCTGAAGCTGAGATCGCTCGCCGTTATACGTCACATCAGGATGTCACGTGTCAACTCGACCCGGGACCGTTGCGGGTTGTGTGTGAAAGCGCACATATTACGGTATTTCGCTGGCAGTGTGAATGGACCAAATCTAGCGGCCCGGGAACAAATGCCGGGTCGCATTATCCGTGTATTTGCCGGAATCGCAGTGTGAAAGGGGCTCATGAGAGCGCAAGTTTATTTTGTTTGTCTCTGAGAGCTCTGAATAAACGAGTGAACTTTGCAACGTTATTTCTCTCACAAAATGCTTTCACCACAGCTAACAGCAAACACGACATCGACATGAATACAGTAAGAGCTTCTGTTGAGCATAATGAGCAGCGTCATTCAAACGTGTGATTGACCAATCCGAACATTATAAAGAGTGTTCTTTGAATGCTCTCTGTAGTTCAGTGGTTTTCAAACCCTGGGTCGCGACCCTCGAGTGGGTCGTGAGAATAAAAAAATGGGTCGCCAGTATGATTTTTTTTTTTTTAAATAGCTAAAATAATTAATACAGTTTACTAATATTAATAATAGTAGTAATAATAACTTTGAACAGAAACACACTGAAAACCATTCAATTTTGTTATTGATGCAGCCATTTTCCTCCCCCCACTCAGATTATGCAAAATCTTCGGTAGCGTGAAATTAGTAGCCCATCTTTCATTTATTTTATGCTGAACATGAGCAAGCCAAAGTCAAAAGGAACCATTTATGATTTTTTCACAAGAAAAAGAGGGCCTGACACCGAGACCCCGACACCCCCTTCAAATGAAGCTGCAGAAAACGCAGTCAGCTGTCCAACCCTGCCGCAAACAGCGGAGATTAGCAGGAATGATAACGAAGGCGATGCATGTGAACAGCGTTGCAGTAGGCCTACTTTCCCAGCAAAGAAAAAGAAGAAATCTGGAGTAAGACCATATAAATTAGTTTTTGAAGTTTGGGTTTGTCAACTGTTCCAAAGCAAGCGATGCTGCAATACCAATGTGCGTAATATGCAGTGAAAAGTTGGCAAATGAAAGTTTGAAACCGGGGAAATTGGAAAGACATTTAAATACGCAACATGCCGATCTGGTGGACAAACCATTAGCTTTTTTTCAGAGGAAGGCTCAAGAAATTCAGTCATCAGCTCAGGTACTCAGCAGAAGTGTAACAAACAATTAGAAATTGCATTTGGCATCTTATAAAGTTTCATATCTTGTTGCCAAAGAAAAAGCGCCACATACAATTGCAGAGAGATTAATATTGCCTGCTGCACTGGACATAGTTAATACAGTTCTGCATGAAAATGCATCTGAAAAGCTAAAACTAATTCCTCTTAGTGACAATACGGTGTCACGTCGAATTGGGGATATTGCCCAGAATTTAGAAGAACAGCTCATAGCGAGACTGAAGTCAGCAAAGGATTTTGCTATTCAGCTGGATGAGAGCACAGACATTGCATCCAGCGCTACATTACTCGTTTATGTCCGGTACATTTGGCAAGGAGAATTTGTTGAAGATCTTCTGTGCTGCCTAACATTGCCTTCTAGCACACCAGGAGCACATATATTTGAAGAGTTAAATACTTTCATGACAAAATGCGGTCTGGATTGGGCCAATTGCAAAGGTATCACCAGTGACGGGGCGGCCAACCTCACTGGCAAAAATAGCGGAGTTGTCAGAAGGATTAAGGATGCAGCCGGACAGAACATTTGTTTGGCATCATTGTTTTATTCATCGTGAAGCTTTGGCATCAAAAGGAATCCCCCCTGAGCTTGAAGTAGTGATGAGAGACATTGTCAAAGTTGTGAACTTCATAAAAGGCAGCGCTCTTAATAGCCGACTTTTCGAGGCTATGTGTACTGAAATGGGAGCCGAGTACAAACATTTACTCTATCATACAGATGGCTGTCGAAAGGCAGGGTGGTCAGCCGAGTGTACGAATTGAAAGATGAAATACATGCTTTTCTGACTGAGAAACTGTCACCTCTCGTAAACTCATTCAGTGATGAGAAATGGCTTTTAACCCTTTCCTATTTTGCTGACATATTTTCTGTTCTAAATGATCTGAATCTAAAACTACAAGGACGGGAGGACAACATTTTCAGACATTGCGAACAAATTCAAGCTTTGCACAGTCACTGTCCGGTCTCGTTTGCACACGCTCATGCTGATGCTTGCTTCCACGGACTCACCTGCATACTTACCTGTGCCTCCTTGTCTCCCGAGTGTCTCCTCATCTTGTCTCCTGGCTCCCTGTCTCCATTGCTCCATCGCTCCAGTCTCCCAATCTGCCAAACACCTACAACAGAGACGTACAGTATTACCCTTGTGTCAATCTCCTTGGATTCGACTTGCCATCAGTCACCTCTTTCGCTCATATCCTGGTTGTGTTAAATAAATTCTGTGTTTCACTGTTCCCAGTTCTCCATGTCCTTTCTGTTTGTAACAGAAGACCGGACCAACAGCGCACACACTTGGATGAGCACCCTGGATCCATTCCAAGAGCTCGTCTTCCCACCAGCGTACCTGCACCTTCACCAGCGAGCACTTCCGGAAACAACACTGCTTCTTCTTCGCCGACGGAGTGCGCCAGTCCCATGGCCAGACTGGTGCCCTACACTGGTTCGGCGAAGGATTGCAACGGGTTTCTACTTCAATGCATGCTGGTCCAGGAGATGCAGCAGCACCTGTAGGCCTACCCACATGACCGCGCCAAGGTTCATCACAGTTTACAGCTATCTGGTAGTGCTCCGTTGGGCGGAATCCTTGTGGTCCGGATCCTCGAGTGCGGGTCTGGATCCTCGAGTGTGGCTGCATGTCGCTGAATACGAGGATACCATCGGGCTAGAATGGTTCATTCAACTCTCCATCTGCTTCGCGACTCGTATGCAGTCGTGTATCGAAGAACACCAGGGCCAGCCATCATTCTCTCCATACCTCCGCCGACCAGATGGTGTCAGCTCTCCAGACCAGTCAGCGAGGCCATTCAACTGGACAATTCAAGACTGACTGCGGCAGAGGCAGCTGACCCAGGGTCTCTGTTTATATTGTGGTCTCCCTGGGCATTACAACTCTGAATGCACCGTCCGTCCTCCGCGTTCTATGGTGAGTGCGATCATTCCTTCCCTTCAGAAAATGAAACCACTCACCACTACTGTAAACCTTACTGCTGCTGTTATTTCCCTTCCAGTTAATGCCCTCCTTGACTCAGGGTCAGCCGGCAATTTCATCTCGGGGACCCTCTGCCGCCAGCTCAAACGCCACATGACCGCCACTCCAGCTATCTACCAGATCCAATCGATAACAGGAAAACCCCTCAGTCGGAGGCAGGTCAGTCGCTCTGTGGGCCCTATCTGCATTCAAGTTGATATCCTCCACATGGAACGTTTACATCTGCTGGTTTTGGAGGAATCCACCACTGAAATTATCTTAGGGTGCCCATGGCTAGAGCAGCATAGACCAGTCATCTCCTGGAAGACGGGAGGAGTCCTGAAGTGGGGCGACACCTGTTTCCTGGACTGCTTCCCATCTCCACTGTTACGTCCCTCTCCTCCATGTCTGTGCCACGTCCATCAAGAGTCCAGTTGAGCGACGTTCAGTGGATGTCCCTTCCTGTTATGCCCCATTCAGTGACGTCTACTGTCCCCAACGGGCTTCCAAGCTGCCTCCCAATCGGCCATGGGACTGTGTCATTGATCTGCCGCCCGGTGAACCAGTGCCCAAAGGAAATATCTATCATCTCACACTACCGGAGGAGAATGCCATGGAAGAGTACATCAAGAAGGCACTGGAGCAAGGCTACATCCGTCCATCCACTTCCCCTGCTGCTTCTTCGTGGCAAAAAATGACAGAGGCTTGCGGCCTTGCATCAATTACCGGGCACTTAACAACATCACTGTCAAATTCAGGTACCCCCTTCCTCTCGACCCAGCTGCCCTGGAACATCTCCGTGGTGCCACTGTGTTCAAGAAGTTGGACCTCCGCAGCGTGTACAACCTCATCCGAATACATGAGGGGGACGAGTGGAAGACCACCTTTGTCACACCCACCAGCCACAATGAATACCTGGTCATCCAGTATGGACTCGCCAATGCCCCCTCCATATTCCGGGATTTCGTGCTCTGGGAGTTTCTCCGTTATTTTGTTCTGGTCTACATTGACGACATCCTGATCTACTCCCGGAGCCTGGCCGAACATCGCCGACACGTTGCGGAGGTCCTAAAACGTATTAAGAGCTTCCACCTCTACATGAAAGCCAAGACATGTTCATTCCATCAGCCCTCTGTGCAGTTCCTCTGGTATAACATTGACCGCAGTGGCATCCGGATGGACGAGGGGAAGGTGGAAGCCGTCCAGTCCTGGCCAACCCCCTCCACTGTCAAAGAGCTGTCGGTCTCCCAATCTGCCAATCTCTCAAACACCTACAACAGAGACGTACTGTATTACCCTTGTGTCAATCTCCTTGAATTCGACTTGCCATCACTCACCTCTTTCGCTCACTTTATGGTTGTGTTAAGTAAACTCTGTTTCACTGTTCCCAGTTCTCTGTGTCCTCTCTGTTTGTAACAGTATGTGGGTTTCCAAAACACGTGCACTAGGTGGTTAGCGAATCACAACATACTGGGCCAGCTAACCAATCTGAGCCCATTGCGTATTTTTGAGGGACTGGCTTCATAGAACCTGGACACCATCAGACTGTTTTTACAAGGAGGGACAAAGCAGTGTAGAATAAAGGTAAAATATATTAAAAATAATGTAATTTTTTAAAAACGAAGCATGAACACAGTTCATGTTACAATGCACCCCACAAAAACAATCAAGCCTTCGAAAGAATGTGTTTTACCACCCCTTTAAGATATAACAAATCAATGTGCCATAAAAGATACTATGGGAACACAATCCAATAGCGCTGTGCTACAATCACAGAGCGAGGATCTTTAGATGGCCCTGGCCTAATTAAGGCACTTGATGATAGGCTAGGGTTAGGGCATTTGTCCAAAACTAAGGGGCTCCGATCACGAAGTTGGAGTCTTGAGGGATGTCATTTTAGCGGGTTGAGGTCGTGTGTAGGTCAATGCTCAGCTAAATGGACCCGTCAGATATGTAAAATCTGGCAAAGGTGGATGGCGAGGACCAGCCAGCCACCGCACAGATGTCGCAAATGGATATTTCACTGGACCATGCCCAGGAGTCCACTGTTAAGTGGGATAGTCTCTGCTGTGACCAGAAGCCCTTTGGTGCGGCCTCCAAAGCATACAAAAAGCTGCTCTGACTGCCTGTACTGGCTAGAGTGCTCGACATATAATACCCTTAAGGCTCGAACCTGGCAGAGTAAGTGCATGGGGTCTCCGCTGTGGAAGTTGGGCCCTCTAACAAGGAGGCTAAAGACTGCAGCCTCTTGAGATTGAGAGTGAGGATTACACAAATAGCTCTTACTAGTTTATGGCAGTTACAAGTTTTAGTCATACTCATCTGGTTTTAGTGTATTGTTAGCCTGTGCTCACTTGTTTTATTCTTACGAAGTTTGTTGCATCTTCCAAAAGTAACTGTTAATCTTTTAACAACATGAAGTGACCTATTGTGTACTTCCTTTAGTCAAGTTGTCATACTAGTATACTATACTCATACTCATTTCCCATATTTAACCCCCCCCCCCCCCCCCACACACACACACACACACACACTAAAGTATTAAGTATTAAGTTTGTTGAGTCCAGAATGCTTTGAAGCACAAATAAAATTAAGATAAACTATACATCCAGTCTATCTTCAGGGGCCAGTAGCATAAACATAGCCATTTTGTTAAGGCAGCATCTTATCGTAACCACTAGCAGTTAATCATGGGACAGTGATACATTTTTTGTATCAAATTCTGCCAATGTATGTTTAATCGTAGTAAACAACTTAAAGTCATGAACAGTCATAAAGAAAAAAACTTGACTAACTTGTAAGACTAGATGTAGTGGTTTATGCAACCAGCCCTAGGAGCTTCAAAAGATCACCAGAAGCTCCACCCTCGTACAAAGCCTACCAGGAAGTAACAAGTCATTATTTCTAACTTTCATTGTTACCGAAAGCTAAATCGAGTCAGTGTTGTGAAAAACAGAAGACACATTATATTAGGATTTTTGTTTATTTCTGAATTAATTAGATTTTGATTGTAATGGTTATTTAGTTTTCAAACCAAAGTTCAGAAACTGAAAGTAAACTGTAGATCACTGGATCTTTTACAAGACGAGGAAATGGATTCAAGATCTGCAGAAGAGCTTTTTTGTCCTGTTTGCTGTGAAATCTTCAAGGTTCCTGTTATTCTGTCCTGTAGTCACAGTATTTGTAAAGAGTGTCTACAACAGTTCTGGAAAATTAAGGAAACTCAGGCATGTCCCATCTGCAGGAGAAGATCCTCAAATGTAAATCCTCCAGTTAATCTAGCATTAAAAAACTTGTGTGATTTATTGATAAAGGAGGGAAATGAGAGACGTTCATCAGAGTCTGAGGAGATCTGCAGTTTACACAGTGAGAAACTCAATCTCTTCTGTCTGGAGGACAAACAGCCTGTGTGTTTAACGTGCATAATCTCAGAGAAACACACCAAACACACATTCAGACCCTTCAGTGAAGTGGTTTCACCTTACAAGGTAAGACAAATGTCTCTCATTTCATGCTAAATACAGTGATAAACATAGAAACAAAAATAAATCAGTATTTATTTTTGCTCAGACTAAATCTCCATGACTTATTACTCAATAAAATTCAAAAGATCAAATCTTCTTCTACAAAACATTTTTTGAAAACAATATAATAATATAACAATAAAAACATCCAGACACACGATGTTTAAACCTCTTAAAGCTTCATCAGTTTCACAGATTTTCATCTTAACCTGCAGGAGGAGTTTAATACAGCGCTGACTTCCTTAAAAAACAAGCTCAAACATGGAGAAGAAATGAAAGGAAAGTGTGAGAAAACAATCCAACACATCGAGGTGAGGATGTGTAAAGAGTCAAACACTCAACATTCACACACACAGTTTATTATTGACACTAGTGGAGTGTGTGTTCACACAGCTGACTGAAGTGAATGTGATGTGATTTCAGTCTCAAGCTGAGCACACAGAGCGTCAGATTAAAGAAGAGTTTGAGAAGCTTCATCAGTTTCTCAGAGACGAAGAAGAAGCTACAATCACTGCACTGAGGGAGGAAGAGGAGCAGAAGAAGCAGATGATGAAGGAGAAGCTAGAGGAGATGAACACACACATCTCAGCTCTTTCACACACAATCAGAGACATGGAGGAGATGATGAAAGCCAATGACGTCTCGTTTCTAAAGGTGACCGATCAATCTGGCTTCATTCTTTGAGCATAAAACAACTCGAGACTCACTGACAATGAGAGTGTTTGATAAGATATTAACATGTTTTCAAACTCTATTTTTTCCAGAACTTTACCGTCTCAATGGAAAGGTGAGTGAGCTGCTCGTATCTCTTCTCTCAGTGGATCTGAACTCAAATTCACTGCAGTTCTGACTCCTGAATGTTCCTCCAGAGTCCAGATCTCACAGCCGGATCCACGGATGAGTTCTGGAGCTTTGATTGATGTGTCCCATTACCTGGGTAACCTGCGGTCCAGAGTCTGGAAGAAGATGCTGGAAACTGTCCAACAAAGTGAGTCTCAGCAGATCTGACACCAGCGCAAAAGATCCTGCAGATAGAAACACACACAACATTAACATCTGATAGAAATAGAAATCTTTAATCAAAATCTGAAAAGTTAATTCTCAGATGATATCAGTTTGACATTTTAGGTTTGAAAATGCTTAGCCACTCCCCTCCAATCATTAATCTGCTATGAGCAAGACATGGTAGCACTGAAGAAAAATCGCTTGCTACTTCCAGTTCCCTTTCGTTCAGTCACTCCGATGTAACGTCAGTGACTGGCGAATGGGGGTTTCGCTTAGAAGCCTATCATCTCCGAGACTAGAAAATGGCCAAAGGCAGTGCCAATGCCATGGGCATGCGAGATTTGCAAGCGTAACTCCGCCTACCCACGTGGGTATATAAGGAAGTAGCTGGCATAATCGCATTATGTTTTAAGCTTCGGAGCCAAGGGTTACATACCTTTCACTCCTTAAGCCTTCTGAGTATTGTTAGTTCTTCAAGACGATCAGGATCTTCCAGTCGGCGTTGGTGTACGGCGCGTTCCAGCGGTCACATACTTCCTGCCTGCTGGTCTGACGATTGGTTTCCAGTTGGTGTGTGGTCCCCTGGGCGCTTCGGCATTGACTGCGAGGTTATTTCTCTCACAAAAGAGCTCACACGTGGCATGTCTTTTTCAGGATGACTCGCCTGTGTGCTTCTGGGTGTGGCCGGTCTGTGGCGTCTTCCGATAGGCACTCGCACTGTCTGACGTGTTTGGGCTTTCAGCACGCTCAGGCAGCGCTTGTTGATGAGTCATGTTCCCACTGCGGGAATATGGCCATCTCTGTGTTGCGGTCGAGACTCAGTGAGCTCTGTGCGGCCGCCGGAGTGAGAGTCCCCTCCGTCACCCCCTGATCTGACGTTTCCGCGCGGGGCGTCTCTTCAGCTGGTGGCCTCTTCAGGGTGATAGTGTGGAATTCAGCTCCGACGCTCATGCCTCGGCCCACACCCCCCTCTGTTGCACCGGTACCCGCGAGCGTTGTGATGGAGCCCGCGGCCTCGGTTTCGACCGGTCTGCGGGTTTCGTTCGGCGCTCCGGAGGATGACGAGATGTCGGTAATCGCATCACAAGGTGGGCTAGAGTCCTCCAAGGATGAGGATTCAGCTGTGCTGCCGCCTCCGGGGCGTGCCAGCATTGTCGAGTCGGACTCGGAGCTGACAGCCATGCTTGCTCGGGCGGCCGCGGCGCTTGGTCTGGAGGGGAACTCTCCGCCCGGCAAGAGCGTTCGCAGCTTGATGATTGGTTTTTGGGTGCGCCACGTCAGGACAGCCATCCTGCCGTGCCCCTAATTCCTTTCTTCCCGGAAGTGCATGAGGAGGTTGCGCACTCGTGGAGGGCCCCCGTGTCTTCTCGCGAGCGTTTGGCAAACTATTCTGCCTTCTCTGCCCTCGATGGGGCGGCGGCTAGAGGGTACACTGGGTTCCCCCCGATGGAGCGTTCTGTGGTGATGCAACTGTGTCCCAAGAGCGCCTACTGCACCGCTTCCTTAGGATCGCGTGGCGATCCTAAGCACCCCTCCAAAGCCTGTAGATTCACATCGTCTATGGTGTCGAAGACCTACAGAGCTGCGGGGCAGCTTCTTTGCATGCCATGGCAACTCTTCAGGCCTACCAGGCCAAGTTGCTGTGTGACATGCACGAGGGTGAAGCCGACCCAGGGCTCAGAGATGAGCTGCGCACCGCGACCGACCTCGCCCTCCGGGTGACAAAGGTTACCGTGCGCTCCCTGGGCCGGGTGATGTCCACTTGTGTGGTCCAGGAGAGACACTTATGACTCAACCTGGCCGATATGCAGGACGCCAGGCGGACACAATTCCTCGACGCCCCCATATCCCAGGCTGGACTATTCGGCTGTGCGGTCGAGAGCTTCGCCCAACAGTTCTCGGCCGCCCAGAAGCAGACTGAGGCTATAAAGCACAAACTGCCCTGGCGGCCTGCTGCTGTACCCAAAGCACCGCCGGCACAGTCACCTCAGCTGCCACGCAAACCGAGGGCGGCCTCCTGCGGTCCCCCACTCTCCCGCATGGCCACAGCAGCAGCCGTCACCCGGGCAGCGGCGCGGAGCGCGCCACAAGAAGCCGCAGCCCGCCCCGCAGCCCGCTAAATGCCAGGCTAAGCGGCGCTCCTGATGCGGACATACTGGGCCACTCTCGGGAGCGGGTGTGCGAACACAGAGACCTGGTTCTCCACCACTTAGCTCGTCTGGGCCTTCGGGTCAACTGGGAGAAGTGCAAACTCTGCCCCGTGCAAAGGATCTCTTTTCTCGGTAAGGAGATCGACTCTGTTGCCATGTGTGCGCAGCTTACCGGCGAGCGAACGCAGTACAGTTTGCCCTGCACCGCTTCCTAGCATTGCTGAAGGATCAACACGTACTAGTCAGGTCGGACAACACGGCCGTTGTAGCGTACATCAACCACCAGGGAGGTCTACGCTCCCGCCACATGTCCCAACTCGCCCGCCATCTCGTATTATGGAGTCAGAAGCGCCTGAGGTCCCTTCATGCTGTCCATATCCCGGGGATCCTGAACCGTGCAGCCGACGAGCTCTCACGGATTTAGCCAATCCCTGGGGAGTGGAGACTCCATCCCCAGTCAGTCCAGCTGATCGGGGATCAGTTCGGGGACACACAGGTAAATCTGTTTGCCTCCCAAGACTCGTCCCATTGCAGCCTGTACTATTCCCTGACCGAGGGCACGCTCGGAACAGATGTACTGGCGCACAGCTGGCCTCAGGGCCTACGCAAATATGTTTCACCCAGTGAGCCTGCTTGCACGTGTTTTGTGCAAGGTCAGGGAGAACAAGGAGCAGGTCATGTTGGTCGCCCCGTATTGGCACAGCCGGACCTGGTTCCCAGAACTAGTACTCCTTGCGACAGCCCCTCCCTGGCCGATTCCTCTGAGACAGGATCTCCTCTCTCAGAGACGGGGCACCCTGTGGCACCCGCGTCCCGATCTTTGGAACCTCCACGTGTGGCTCCTGGACGGGACGCAGCAGGTTTGAGTACCCTACCACCTCCGGTGGTGGCTACCATCACTTCCGCTAGGGCCGAGTCCACGAAACAGGCCTATGCGTTGAAGGGGAACCACTTTGTCAGTTGGTGTTCTTCTCGCCAAGAAGACCCCTGGAAATGCCCGATCGGGTCTGTGCTCTCATTTCTCCAAGAAGGGTTGGATTGAAGGCTGTCTCCTTCCACCCTGAAGGTTTATGTGGCTGCTATCGCCGCCTACCATGACCTCTTGGAAGGTAAACCGGTAAGTAAGCACGACCTGGTCATCAGGTTCCTGAGGGGTGCGAGAAGACTACATCCTCCTCATGCTCCTCTCGTACCCTCTTGGGACCTCTCAGTAGTTCTAAGTGCACTGCAGAGGGCCCCGTTTGAGCCTTTGCGGTCATTAGATGTTAAGTTCTTGTCGATGAAGACAGCGCTCCTGACCGCACTGGCCTCCATCAAGAGGGCACTTTCGGTTGACGAAGCGTGCCTGGAATTCGGGCCGGGTGACTCTCACGTGATCCTGAGACCCCGGCCTGGATATATCCGCAAGGTTCCCACCACTACGTTCAGAGACCATGTGGTGAACCTGCAAGCGCTGCCCTTGGAGGAGGCAGACCCAGCCTTGCCCCTTCTCTGTCCAGTACGCGCCCTCCGCAGTGTTTCAGGACCTCAGACCAGCTCTTTGTCTGTTATGGTGGGAAGCTGAAACGGAAGGCTCTCTCAAAGCAAAGGTTGTCTCACTGGATAGTGGACACCATTGTTTTGCCTTACCAGCAGCAGGGGCGCCCATACCCCCTTGGGGTCAGGGTACACTCCACTCGGAGTGTGGCCTCTTCTTGGGCTTTAGCGCATGGCGCTCCGCTGACAGACATCTGCAAAGCTGCAGGCTGGGCGACACCAAACGCATTCGCCAGATTTTACAATCTCCGAGTGGAGCCTGTATCCGACTATGTACTCGCCTCTATAAGTGGCCGGTAATGGATTGGCTCAGGTGTCTTCGCTTGCTCGCCATTCTACTCCACGGACTGGATATGTGCGATATTCTTCTCAGGTGAGCTCCCCGAAAGCCCTGAGCTCCTCCAGCACTGACGACGCCGACGGCAGTAAGTCTGCCCTTAGCCCAGACACTCGTGTCCGGCCAGGTGCCCCATGTGCATGGTTCCCCTCTGGCGACCCGCACATGTGTATTTCCACCGTAAGCCTCCCTGAGCGGGTGTCTTTCCTTGGCAAGCTTGCCACCCCCTGGGGTTAAAAATCCACCTGCGGCTGGTACCCCAGTGTTTTTCCGTATGCAGCCCCTCGGGTCATACGTGTATTCTTAAGTCCTGCCTACGTGTAGGCATTTTGGCGCATATCTCCACCTGGAATATGCCTCCAAGTGTACCTTGGTATTCCTGCGTTAATTGGAGGCCTTTGACCATCCTATCTTGCATCAGGGCACTCACGCTTGCGCAGGGCACTGGAAGACAGCCATGTGGCGTGATTACATTGGGACCCCCATTCGTCAGTCACTGACGTTACGTCGGAGTGACTGAACGAAAGGGAACGTCTCGGTTACATATATAACCCTCGTTCCCTGAGGAGGGAACGGAGACGTAACGTCCCGTTGCCACATCCGCTGTACCGCTGGAACGGAGTTCAACTTGGCTCCTCAGCTGGTAAAACATAATGCAATTATGCCAGCTACTTCCTTATATACCCACGTGGGTAGGCGAAGTTATTTATTATTTATTTATTTTATTGTTTATTTTTACAGGGACAATGCACAATTAATAGTAATTGCACCAGAGTTAGCTAACAGCTAATTTACATCTGCTGTCCCTGGGCAGGTAAACAAATAAAATAACTTACAAAAACATACACACATACAACATCACAATAACCTACATATCCATTATCAATTTATAAAACAAGGAATGTACAAACAGTCATTAATGGTTGCAAATTTGTTGTAATAGTAGCCACCGCTTAAGTTTAATTTTAAAAATGTTAAAGCTGTCAATACTTCTTATGTCTAAGGGTAAGGAATTCCATATCCTCACTGCTCTGACCGAAAAGGCTTTTTGACCAAAGACTGTTTTTCTAAACTGTGGCACCAAATCTCCCCTCACAAAAGCTCTAGTCCTTCTGGCGCTACCGTTATGTGTCAGGCATCCCCTAAGAGGAGGAGGAGCAAGATTATTGATAATTCTATACATCAGGCATACATCAGCATAGAATACAAAGTTATTAAAATGTAAAAAATTAAACTTTCTCAATATAGTACAATGGTGATAATCCCTTGGTTTTTTGTCTAGTACTTTCAAGATTTGTTTATGAAGAGAGTACACAGGCTTAAGTGTAGTCGCACCTGCCTGTGACCAAGTTAGCCCCGTTTCCACCAAAATTACCCGGAACAATTTGTACCAGGAACTTTTTTACAGGAACTTTTCTCCCCCCCAGACCTGCAGCTGTCTGCGTTTCGACTGCGATAAAGTTCCGAGAAGATTAGGCAAATTAGTCTGGTGATGTAGGACTGCGCGCAACTGCTCCTCCAAATCAGTGAAGGACAGTAATCATTTTTAAGTGTACCGATTGAAATATTTAGTGGACTGTTTACATGAGACGTTATCTAAACCGATCTGGTGTTTACATGTGATGACTTTCAATCGCAATCATTTTGTCCCATGCAGTTTGTCTGCCGCATCAAAAATGTCGCCGCTGTTTTCTCCAGCAGCTGGAGTGTGTTAACTGTAGCCATAGCAACTCTTAACGGCCACCAGGACTAATACAGTATTATTTATAGCTATTTGTTGTAAAGTGTAATAATCATCTCAGAAAAAAAAAATCTTCTGTCAGGCGCAGTTAAAGTAAAAACTGCCTGGGGCAATATACGCTGTGTCATTACTCCAACATTATCTTCATAACTCACGAAATAAAAAGTTTACCCCTCAGAAAAATTTACTTTCCTCTCTTGTCAACATGAGCGCGGCGCGCGCCGTCACGTCATGTAAGGACACACACTTAAAAGTAATCGGTCAGGTCGTTTACATGGTGAAAAAAAATGTATAACGAGTATGGAAGAGATTCAAGCTGTGCTGCTTTTGCTCGTTATGTATAGGTTTACGAGGTAATTAACAACGACATTAAAGAGCACTAATATGCAGATTCAGCAGCATGCAGCATATTCAGAAAGCTTGTAAAGCTAGATTTAAAATGACAATGTATATTATTATCAGCTATTACGGACATTGAACGTGAGATGACTGAGACGACCGCGCGCCACCAGACAGAGAGCAAGACTGATATTTACTGAACGCAGAACGAACCTCGCAAAAGACTTTTAAAAATGCCCGTTGAACTAAAATGCTTCTTGATCTAAACCAATCAGCATGTTCATCGCCCAAGTCCCGCCCTCGAAAGTTCCTGAACTTTGAAAAAGTACTACCTCGCGAGCAGGGCCGTTTGGAGGGGGAAATATTTACCCGGAACTTCATTTAGACCCTGGTTCCTGCGGTCAAAACACACCGACTACCACCCCAAAGTTCCTAGTTCCTGGGTAAAGTTCCTGTGGTGGAAACGGGGCTGTTGTTACAC
The DNA here is from genome assembly GCF_024679245.1 of Pseudorasbora parva. Taxonomy (NCBI): domain Eukaryota; kingdom Metazoa; phylum Chordata; class Actinopteri; order Cypriniformes; family Gobionidae; genus Pseudorasbora; species Pseudorasbora parva. The sequence continues at coordinate 5,181,366 of NC_090182.1, read as the reverse complement.
AATACGGCAAAAAGAGGGAGAATCAATGAATGTACAAAAAGTAATGCAGCTGATTGAGTCAGCTGGTGTCTGATGCTTTTAAAATTATTTAAATTAAATTAACATTATTTATAACTCTTTTTAAAAGACAGGTCAATTATTATTCCTAAATATTTGAAATGTGTCACTGATTTAATTGCTTCACCATTAAAAACAATGTCTGGATTCACCGTATTGTGTTTTTGCACTGTAAAATACATGCTAACTGTCTTGCTTACATTAAGAGACAGGCAAGATTTATTTAGCCAGTCTGATACTTTTTTCATAGCATATGTCAGTTTGCTTGCAGCCAGTTCTTTAGTTCTTGCATGGGTAAAAAGCACAGTGTCATCTGCATACATTATAACATTAACACTAGGACATACTTGTGGGAGGTCATTAATATAAATACTAAATAAAATAGGTCCTAAAATAGACCCTTGAGGGACTCCTGTAGTACAGTTAGCAAAAGCAGAGCATTTACCAGCCACTCTAGTGCATTGTATCCTATTAATTAAGTAAGATTTCATCCAAGTCAAGGCAGAAGCAGAAAAATTAGATTTGTGAAGTTTGGACATTAAACAGTTATGATTAACTGTTTCAAATGCCTTTGCAAGCTCCAACAACACCACCTTTATCAAGTTGACTTCTAATTTGTTCAACAAAAAAACAATTAGCCGTTTCAGTAGAATGATTCTTTTGAAAACCAAATTGCATTGGGTGTAGATTCACTTCACTTTCATTTAAAAAAGAAACTAATTGATCTCAAACTACCCTTTCTGCAATTTTCGATGCTATTGGAAGGATACTTATGGGTCTATAATTTGATGGAAGCGTCCTATCACCTGCTTTAAAGATAGGCGTCACAACTGCCGCCTTCCAGCAAGATGGAAAATATGAGTTTGTTATTGACAGATTTATCAGGTGTGTTAGAGGTCTGCAAAAAGATGATTTATACGTTTTTAAAAAATTTGCATCAATATTATAGACATCTTTACACCTAGATCCTTTTAAATTATCAAATATTTTCATTACAGTAGATTCTGAAATGCTTTCAATTGTGAAAACCGGAATTTCATTATTTATAGGTTCTAGAACTTCTGATCTATCACCAAATTTTCTGGCAGACACTGTACAGAATCTAAAAAGAATGAATTAAAAATTGTAGCTATTTGTTCTTTATTTTCTATTAATTTTGATCTGTCCTTTATAACCCAATTTTGAACTGATTTATTCTCTTTCTTTGTAATTTTATCAATATTTTACCAAATTAATTTACTATTTCCTTTAGAATCATTAATCAACTTAATAAAAAAATCAGCTTTGGCCTGTCTTAATTCCTTTACTACTTTGTTTCGCATATCCTGGAATTTTCTCTTATCATGGGGTAATTTAGATTTTAGAGCAGCCTTTAATGCCACGTCTCTCTACTTCATTAGCTTCCGGAGATGTTCAGTCAACCATGGCAGATTCATTTTACTCGAGTAACATACATTTTTACAAAATTCATTTTTAGTCTTATTAACTCCATCATAGTATTAAATGATTTTTCTATATCGCCAGACAGCAGAACATCACTCCAGTCCAGGTGCTTTAATTTCTCCTCAAATTGACTAACTAGGGACTTTGGTATGATATTAAAGAAACTTTTGCCCTCTTGTTTATATAAAAATCGTTGTTTTGTCAACTTTCTTACAATTAAGGTCAAATTGTGGTCTGACATACCAGTTACCAAATTGAAAGATTTTATAATTCTTTCGGGTTTATTACTAAAAATTAAATCTATCTGAGTTTGTGTTGACTGAGTAACCCTAGTTGGGCCAAGGACCATTTGTATAAAATTATACTGATCAAATAAACTTTTTAGTTGATGTCTCTTAGCTTTTTCCGTCCAATTTATATTAAAATCACCCAAAACAATTAATTCAGTTTTCTGACCAATTTCTTTTAAAACAGCTTTCAATTTATCATAAAATATTTTTGTGGAGTTAGGTGGTCGGTATAATCCAACCACCGTAAAAGACATTTGAGGAGATAAAATAATAGAAACAACAATACTTTCTAAGTCTTGCATTGCATTTAGATGAACTTCTACACATTTGAAATGGTTACGAACATACAAGAGGACACCGCCTCCTCTCCCCAATTTTCTATCTTTCCTAAAAATATGATACCCAGGTACAGAAAAAACAGTCTTCGGCGATAACTCAGTTAACCATGATTCTGAGAGGAAAAGAAAGTCCAAATTCGAATCCATCAGCAAACTTTCAATTTGGTCAGTCTTTGACACAATGCTTCTTATATTCAAATGACCGCCAAGCAATCCTTTGGGTTTTAATCGTTTGTCCCACAAGACTTTAGCTTGGTTTACTGGTTGAAAGAGTTCGAACTTTCTTTTGGTCGTCATTCTTTTTAAGTGTTCTTTGTGTATGCAATTGTTAAGAATAGTATTTTGCGAAGTTGCAATCGGACTTACGAATCGCTTGTCACTTATTCCCTGATGTAATTCAGTGGCGTTTACAATATCAGGTGTCTCCAGCAACGATGGCTTTCGTTCAACTTTACAGACTGGTCCCGGATTTGAATGAACATCACCTGCCAGTAGAATCGTAATTAGCAGGTAGCCAGTTAGCTTTTATGGTCTTAGAGATCTCGTCTTAAAGCGTGACCGGGCAGCAGATGGTATATTAGCCTTCCCATTGCTCAGAATATTTGAATACGCAGCTTGATGACTGCACTGAGTGAAGACAACAGGATGCGCCTGCACAACACCGCTGGTGTGGCCAGACCAGCAGCAACGGAGCGAAACCAGCAGGAGAGCAAATATATAAATAATCATGCCGCCTCTGTACGCCGTATTTCCAATAAATTGTCTTAATCCGCATGTTACGCATGCAAATCTTGCAAACCCATGGCATTGGCACTGCCATTGGCCGTTTTCTAGTCTCGGAGATTATAGGCTTCTAAGCGAAACCCCCATTCGTCAGTCACTGACGTTACGTCTCCATTCCCTCCTCAGGGAACAAGGGTTACATACGTAACCGAGACGTTCAGGATTTATGATCTCTCTCAACCAGGCCTGCAGTGCCTCTCTCAGAAACTGAAACTTTCTCACCTCGATCGCCCCCCGGTGACCGGTCCCAATATAGTTGCTACTCTGTGTTTTCTAATGGACACGAGGCAAACTAAACTATAAAATTACACCTCAAATATTTTCCCCCAAAGTTAGTTTATGTCAATGAAGGCAGTTATCATCAAGATGATTTTATTATTATTTATTTAGTTTTACTTAGTTATCTGATGCTTTAAAAACAGGGGGTGTGACGTCATGATTGACAGCTGAGATTGACGTCATCTCTGCGTGAAGTTGTCATTGAGGCACTTGAGGATTTTTGGGAGCAGATTGGCGCTTTAGCTTTAATTCCTACATTTCCATAGCTGTTTATTTCACACCAACATAATTAATTGTTCTGCATCTGTGAGAATGTGGGCGGGCTTTTGATATCGCAGCTGTGCTTCCTGCTCTACTTACTGCTCTCTACTGCGCAACTCCGGTCCCGAAATCGCTACTGCGCAGACTCGGTCCAAAGATGTCAGCGCCGTGCAGGCCGCCTGAAAGCTTCAACTCGGGCAAGCGGAAACGGATGATGTCGAGTCGTCCATATTTTTTTACGGTCTATGCTCTCAACAAAGTCTTCATGTGTTTTTTTAATTAACATTTCTGATCACATTTCATCCTGTAATCTGATGTTCTTCTCTTTGCAGCTCCGTTGATTCTTGATCCAAACACAGCAAATCCTTGGCTCACACTCTCGTCTGATCTGACCAGCGTGTCGTTCAGTGATGGAGATAAAACACTTCCTGATAATCCAGAGAGGATTGACTCGTATGCATGTGTCCTGGGATCTGAGGGCTTTAACTCAGGAACACACTGCTGGGATGTGGAGGTCGGTGACAATACATACTGGATTCTTGGAATAACCACAGCATCAAACCAAAGGAAGGGAGAGGTTTTCTTCAAGTCTAATGTCTGGTGTGTGGAGTGCATGAACAGCAAATACAGCTCTCAATCCCCAGAGAAACCCTTCGCTGTCTTTCCAGTTAAAGTAGAGCTTCAGCGTGTGAGAGTTAAGCTGGACTATGACAGAGGAAAAGTGTCATTCTCTGATCCTGTAACTAACACACGTTTACTCACATTCAGGACGTCCTTCACAGAGACTGTCTTTCCATTCTTATATAATCACTGCACAACTCCTCTGAGGATCTTACCAGTTAAACTGATCATTAAAGCAGAAAATCACAGTTAAATCTGAATCTGCTTCTAGATTAATTCAGTTTAGCAAATTATGCTTCAATAAAACTGTAATCAAAGGTCTCATTCATCAGTCACACTTAAAGTTAAAATGTATCCAAAAAAATAGAGCTCTGGAAACATATGAATGCACTGATAGACAAGATGTGACACTGTCACACAAGACACATATAACAAGACACATATCGTGTCAGCAGGAAATTTTTCTATGATCCCTAGAATATGATCCCTAATGCAGTAACAGATGCAGCGTTTTGACTGAACCTCTTCTACTTCTGCTGTATGAGATGAGAACACATATTTACAATTCTCTGGGTCTTAAAAGAGTGTGGGTTTGTGATAGATGTCCTTATTTCATGCAAAACGCTCGCAATCTAAACGCACAGCAAAACACTGTCTGCATGCATTTAAATCTGCTCTAAGTTTGCATTTTTTGTCACCTATCACACATGCACACTTCAATAAGCCGTCAGAAAGCAGGTTAATGCGTTTACATGCCGCGCAAAGTAGTAGGCTATGAAATAATAATATTTATTATTTAACACTTTTGTTTTTTCATTAAATAATAAAATACCAGTTCTTGGTTCCTCCTTCGGCTGTTGTTGCACCCAACTGCACAACATATTGTGCGTCATGTGACCCGAACGAATATACACCGGTGGACTCATAGACATTGGGACTATCAACAAATTGGGATTCATTTGGACTGTTGAGGGTATGGCATTGAGGACTCTATGCTTTTAACAGACTGAGGTTTCCTGGTTTTACTGTGTTGTTGTATGTTCCTATTGAATATTGGAAATACACTTTATTTCTTCATCTTATTTCTGTTGTTTGATTCATCTTTCTTAAACACTCCAAAACACACAGTTTGATCTGACCCCATTTTAAAGTAAGTAACTTTTAACGATAAGGCTGATTGTTAAAAAGAGGCTGTTTATATACACTTACCTAAAGGATTATTAGGAGCACCATACTAATACTGTGTTTGACCCCCTTTCGCCTTCAGAACTGCCTTAATTCTACGTGGCATTGATTCAACAAGGTGCTGAAAGCATTCTTTAGAAATGTTGGCCCATATTGATAGGAGAGCATCTTGCAGTTGATGGAGATTTGTGGGATGCACATCCAGGGCTCGAAGCTCCCGTTCCACCACATCCCAAAGATGCTCTATTGGGTTGAGATCTGGTGACTGTGGGGGACATTTTAGTACAGTAAACTCATTGTCATGTTCAAGAAACCACTTTGAAACATTTGTGAAATGGTGCATTATCCTGCTGGAAGTAGCCATCAGAGGATTGGTACATGGTGTTCATAAAGGGATGGATATGGTCCGAAACAATGCTCAGGTAGGCCGTGTAATTTAAACGATGCCCAATTGGCACTAAGGGGCCTAAAGTGTGCCAAGAAAACATCCCCCACACCATTACACCACCACCACCAGCCTGCACAGTGGTAACAAGGCATGATGGATCCATGTTCTCATTCTGTTTACGCCAAATTCTGACTCTACCATCTGAATGTCCCAACAGAAATCGAGACTCATCAGACCAGGAAACATTTTTCCAGTCTTCAACTGTCCAATTTTGGTGAGCTAGTTCAAATTGTAGGCTCTTTTTCCTATTTGTAGTGGAGATGAGTGGTACCCGGTGGGGTCTTCTGCTGTTGTAGCCCATCCGCCTCAAGGTTGTGTGTGTTGTGGCTTCACAAATGCTTTGCTGCATACCTCGGTTGTAATGAGTGGTTATTTCAGTCAAAGTTGCTCTTCTATCAGCTTGAATCAGTCGGCCCATTCTCCTCTGACCTCGAGCATCAACAAGGCATTTTTGCCCACAGGACTGCCGCATACTGGATGTTTTTCCCTTTTCACACCATTCTTTATAAGCCCTAGAAATGGTTGCGCCTGAAAATCCCAGTAACTGAGCAGATTGTGAAATACTCAGACCGGCCCCGTCTGGCACCAACAGCCATGCCACGCTCAAAATTGCTCAAATCTCCTTTCTTTCCCATTCTGACATTCAGTTTGGAGTTTAGGAGATTGTCTTGACTAAGGCCAAAAAAACAACGGAATGCATTGAAGCAACTGCCATGTGATTGGTTGATTAGATCATTTCATTAATGAGAAATTGAACAGGTGTTCCTAATAATCCTTTAGGTGAGTGCATTTATATATAATGATTGACAGAATAGCAGGACATACTAAATACTTTAAATATATAATAATTTTATAATGTTTGAAAATTATAATGTTTCTCTTTTTATGGTTTAGTTTGGTCAAAGGTCTGTTACAGTGATTTTCATGTTTACAAAAAAGTACCATATTTAACAGGCACTTAAAAAAGCGCCACACCAGATGAACAAAGATGCACTTCAATTTTAAATACATCTGCAGTGACAAATATAAGTCATGATACCATGTGTAAGACAAAATGACCATTGATGATGTATCAGGACGTTCTCAGCACATAATAGCACAAAATTAATAAAAAACAATATATTGACCCATGTTCTGTTTTGTATCTTGCATGTTTGTGATGATGTAAGATGCATGCAGATTCACTATGGTTTGATAGAATTGAGTTGAGTGTGAAACCAAACCAAAGATGCTGATTAAATGATTCATTTGCAAATGTTTTTTTCATGCTCCTGATCAGTAGGGGATGTGCACTCCACTGTTTGTAACTCAGTAATGGCAATGGCCATATCCAAAAAAAAAAGAAAAAAAAAGAAAAAAGAAAAAAAAGTCTTCTTTTTTCTAGAAGACTAATACATCTGGAGTCCTCATCCTGTGGGTATACACAAGTTTAATAGTATTTATCCAAAGCGCTGTTCAGTTTTTATGTCAGAAAAGCAAACAAAGTTCACCTTTAAGCAGGATGACCAAAATCTTCAGGAAATTGTGTTATTTTATGCTTAACTGAGGTTTGTTCCATGACATATATAAATATAAATGAGACGCTTCCACATGTTTACTAACTGTTTTGACTGCTATAATTATTGTAATGTGTTCATAAATTATTGCTATTCAGTGGCCATCAAGACTAGTGTACAGGGTTGTCTCTTAAACTTATGCTCAGAGTTGGATGTTGACCTCACTGTGTGTACCATCACCATCAATGGTACTGTCATTGCCATCCGAGAGGAATCCGCTGCCAGAGTTATGTGTCCTACACTCCAGGGCTGTAAGTCTTTGCTTCAGACGCTGTTGAGTAGCTGTGTACTCAGCCAGTAACCGAGCAAACCGAGTCTGAAGTATTTCAAGAGTAGCCTCCAACTTCTCCACTTTCTCCTCAACCCGTTCTTCTCCCATTCCACCGGCATCCAACTCCTCCAGCAGACCCTCTTTCCGAAGAATCTGTCTTCCCCTTTCTTCCAGAACTTTCTTGGCATCCGGATACTCCATTACAGCCTCCATCAGGTCGTCCTTTGACAAACAAAAGAGGTCAGAGTAGCCAATGCTACGGATGTTAGCTGTGCGACGGTTGCCCATTTTGCTCCCTTTGATGTTGAGGATGCTAATCTCGCCAAAGCAGCTGCCGCCCGTCAAGTGTGCGAACTGGGTCACCCCATCATCAGCCACAACAGCAAGGCGCCCCTCTTTTATGATGTACATCTCTTTTCCTATGTCTCCCTTTCGGCAGATGTAGTCTCCGGGGCTGAAGACCTGTGGCCTCAGCTTGAGCACCAGTTCCACCAAAAGCCCTGCCTCACAGTCCTGGAAGATACGGACCTTCTTCAACGTTTCTAAGTGCACATTGATAGCAATCTCAGCCCGCAGTTTGTTGGGTAGATTCTTTAGGACATCCTGCTCATCAATTGCTTTCTTGTTGGTCCACAAGTAGTCGAACCATTTGATGACTCTAGCTTCTAGCTCTTTGCTGACCTTTCTGAACTGCATGTAGTGTTTGATGGCGTCGATGTGAGCTTGAAACTCGGTCCGTGTGGCATTCATGTTTGATATCATGGCTCCTACGTTACCAACAATGGTGGCGAAAATGAGTACGCCAACAAGGAAATCAAAAACAACAAAAAGATACTCCTCATCCCGCACCGGAGCCGGCATTTCCCCAATGGTTGTCAACGTGAGGGTTGACCAGTAGAGGCAGTAAACGTATCCTCTTGTGAGAGTCCCAAACTCAGGGTCAGAAATGTTTGGGTAGACCCACTGGTCGGATCCAAAGCCCAGAGATTTGGAGATGGCAAAGTAGATGCAGGCGTTCCAGTGAATGATGACTAGGATATAGAGCACCAAGATGCAAATGCGGAAAATGTTGGGGTAATTTGTGCGGGTCTCGGTGCGGTCGAAGAACTCGAACAGGCGTGAGAACCGCATCAGTCGATTGAAACGCAGCTCTGGTACATGAATGCCAATGACGATGTAGGCTAGATCCGTGGGTAGTATGGACAGCAGGTCTAGCTTGAACTGCAAAGTATGAAAGTAGCTTTCTCTTAATTTGGTAAGGTCTTTCACCAGAAGACCCTGCTCAAGGAAACCTATAGTGAAGATACATATTGTCAAATCTTAATGATTACACATATACACTTAATTTTTGCACCAAAGCATCTATCTAATCAATAGTGCAAAGCATTACAATTCTTCCAAAAACAGATTCTGACCTGTTCTCAGTCTTGCACAGGTATCCAGTATGTATATAACATCAGAGAGATAATCCAAAACCAGCCACAGAATGAAGTTCCTGGTTTGAAGCTCATCAAAGCAGCCCCTGTGTTTGGCATATGAATAATGAAACACATCAGCTTGAGTCAGGACTAACCCTTTCACATATGGTACAATAACACTTATTTACATGAATCATCATTAAAATGAGAACCTAGATCACACACGCTTGCTCATGAGGTCTAATTATATCGCTTGGATTGAATGGAAGAACAGCTGCTACAAATACCTTCCTCATAAGCCGTAGTTGCAGTGCTCAGCATGCAAAATGATTAGGTTTATTCTGTCTTCCACTTACAGTATTCAGATTCATTTCAGATTAATTAATTTTAAATTCATCATTGGAATCAATGGATTATTTCCAGGAACTTATATATCTATATATCAGCTGTAAACTCAAGAAGAAAAAAAGAAGATTGGTAGATAAATGGCCATTTTTTTTGTCTTACCTAGCCACGACAAAGCACCAGTTGTACAATACAGCTGTGGCAATAACAAACAGCCAGCGGTAGTACAGGTCATCAGCAGGTGCCAGTATGAAAACATCAGACTTTTTCCTGATAACCAGATGCATTTATAATTTTATGAGGTTGCATGTGTTTTTTAAAAAGGCAATGGAGATTTCACACAGTTGTAAGATAATGGGGGCGAGGACAAACTCACTTGCTTTTGCCGCTGTGGTTCCCTTCATGAGCATCAGATCTACTGATGCTTATCCGACTGGGAGCAACTTGAAGTTCAGGTCCTCTGAAGCGCTCTAAGAAAGAATCTGGCCTTTCCTCCTCTTCCTGAAGGCTCTTATGGGCCCAGTCTCTAAGAGTGACCACCATACTCACCAACCTTGAAAACAATGAGAACAAATGAATCAATGTGGAAACAACCATTGTGAGAAATTTAGAAGTATTTAATTTCAAGAGTTCACCTTCCATCCATGTCTAAATAGAAATAAACTAAATCTCCTTCTAGATGTTCCCTAACTTCAGATATGGAGAACTTTGAAAGGTACTGCATCTTCCCAAAGGATCTCAACAAGAGTGCCTTGTTCTTCGGTTCTGGGGAGTATAGCAAATGTCTTAGTTACTATTGTAACCCCCTTTCCATGATGGAGGGAACAAGACTTTGTCCATCCTGCCACAACTCGAAACCGCCTGCTGAAATTGCCTGGACAGTATTTTGGCTCCTCAGCTCAAATTAATAAATGAGTGGAGCCACTTTTATACCCGTATGTCCGGGGGAGTGGCTGGCATGCAAATTTTACTTGCCAATTCTCTTTGGGCTTTTCTGAAACATCAGAGATGTTCGGACCTCCCAAGTGTGACCCCTAGTGTCAGTCTCGAGACAACATCTCGCTCTCTCCATTGAGGAATGGAGGTTACAATAATAACAGAGACGTTTTAAACAAACAGTGAACAGAGGAGTGTCTGCTGGCAAAAAAAGAGAATGCGAAAGACCTCGGAATAAAACAAGAATCAATATTGGCTTAGCTTTTCGGAGATGTCGAGGACTGAGGGAATGTTGTAAAAGTGACATGGAGATAGCGTTATTATTACTCAACAGGTGAGTAAGGTATTTTATTGAACAGATCAATTGCCATGTGTAGCTCTCTGTGAAGGTTCATTTCATTATGTTCCCAGCAAGCAATAACCATTTCACTGTTTTTGTTAACTATAGACCCAATAAAGTCTGGCTATGAGTGGCTATAACCAACCTTGAATTTGGTTACGTTTCATTTTTGTCAAAAAATCTTCTGAAATGTATGGTATTCCATCATGCAAGCAAAGTCAACAGTGATTACAATGTGTTTGGTTTAATTTCTTTGACATGTTCCTGTTCTAGATGAGTAGTCTACTCTTTTTATAATTTCACTGACAACCCAAATTTTGGGCTTTTTAGCCCCTTGTTTTAGCCTAGAATTCAGGGCTGTGTTTGGACGGCTATTAGACGTCTTTTAAACACAAACCCTGCTAGGGTTTTTGTCGCTCTGTGCTACAGTTGGTTATTAATACATAAAGCTACAGCTAGTGAGCTTGAGATCCTTTTAATCTAAACATGTTAAATCTCTTCAGCGTAAAAGTGAGCATAAAACTGTTTTATGTTTTATGAGCAGTAGGATAATCTCTCTCTCTGTTTAGTTATGAGAAAGAACCATATTCATCCACACAGTCATACAGAGCTGAAGCACAACCAAAACAATGTTCTTCAGCAAAATGCATGAAGTTCTCTTTTTAAACCACTAGAGGGCCATGGTGTACCTTTAGCCGATTTAAAATTGCAAAGCAATCCATACTTGAATAAACCCAAATGAACTGAAGAAACTGTCCATGACACTCACCTCGACAGCGCCCCTCTTCCCCGAAAGGAGTTCTGTGAGTTCAGTCCGCGTGGCTCGAGGGTGGCCACTCGCTGTAATTCAGATGACGTGTCGTCACATATGGACTGACCACTGCATTGGCAAAGAGTCAAAGAGGGATTTATACAGATTGACAGACCATGCGTGTGTGTTAGACGACTGATGTTGAGCTTTACGATATCTCACCGGCTGAGAGTGCTATCGGCTCGCTCTGACTCATCTTCAACAGAAGTCTTCACAGACAGTCTGTGGGCTGATAAATCCATGCTCTCCACCAGCACTTGTCCAGTCATGCTGTAAAAGAGTTTTGTAGAGCTGATTCTTTACCTAATTAAACACTTTCATAGATATATTTCAGCTCTAAAGCATACACAGTCTCTGTAAACGCACTCTGACAACACAAAATATTATTTGTACAATGCAATGCAAAAATACTAAAAAGAAGAAATTGTTATAGTATCGAAGACAACAAGTTGGAAATATCTCAAATAATTTTGTGGGGTGCAGGTGCTTCTCAGCTGGTGTGACTTTATGATTACTTATGCTTGCAGTTTAACACATTATTCATACCATAACACTAAATAAGTGTCTTTATAGAAAGGTTATACTACTACATGCGTATATAAAAATATTTGAAGTTTCACAAACTAATTTCGGGAGAAGCACGCGCAAACAATTAAATCTAATTAAACACAGGTGGAGCAGGCTCAGATAATTAACCCAATTGGAACACAAGAGGAGCACATTAAACTAATCAGTTAATCAATGATAGGAGGTGTATATAGACAGCCGATTTACCTTCCTGTCATTGACAGTTTCTCAGCATCCCACCACCACCCCTTCTCCGCACTTACTTAAATCAACTGCTATAAATATCAAATAAATCACAATTGGAATCTAGTTCTAAACTATCCATGTCGGGGGGGGATACTCTGGGTTCGGGCAAATTCTCCGAGCCTGGAGCCCTCCCCGGACAGCACGCCAAATACGCATAATCTTTACTCTATTTAATTGATGTAAGTGTGAACTCGTGAAACATACATTTGCGTGTTCATTTTTTTAATTTAATTTTAAAATGGACAGCAATATTTTTTATAATATCTGGCAACATGGCAAATATACAATATTATTGGATTATATGAAAGTTAAATTCATATTTAATGATCTATAAGCATTTCAAAGTTTTTTTTTTTTTGATGACAGGACATGCTTGTGTAAATTGTAGATTTAATTTAATTGAAATTAAGACATTAAAGTGACCTTTTAAACACAAGTTAAAAACTCTGCTGCTATTGGTGTAAATTATGCATATGGTGCTCAAAAGTCATGAAGGACTATGCTAGCCTAGAAATCTAGACGCACCCTAGCGGCAGCAAATCTAATCTGCCGTGAGTGTCGTCTAGCAACTCTCAATACCCTTCTGAGCTGTAATTGCCAAACTCTTGACGGGCCAATCACATCGTGTATAGAGTGGGTGGGCGGGGCCATAACGACGACGGCCGAGTTGCGTTTGCGTGCTTCTAGTAAACACAGAAACTGGCGAACGGCGGTCTTTCGAATCAGCTTTGACTGCGACTCTGGAAGACTTGGAGTTAAGCTTTTCTCTGAGAAAAGAACAAAGAACGGCACTGAAGTCATTCTTAAAAAGGGAAGATGTGTTCAGAGTTTAGCCGACCGGATACGGCGAATGTTTAATCTGTCAACGAGCTCTGCTTCACCTTCGTTGCTCTGGTTGGTTGTAGCGCTATCCTATCGCGTGCAGAGGGAGTTTGAAAGACAACCGTTTATCCGCCCCAGACATCTTGATGTGGGTCTGGCTTGTCAGGCTACAACTATGCAGTACTTTCTGTGAAAATCCAATGCAATCATGGCGAGGCTCTTTTGGAACTGAACTCGCTTCATCCAGTAACTGATTTATTGGAAATAAATGACTTTTGCTAGATTTTGGTGTGTACGTGTAAAACATCAATACTGAGAATTATGCTCAGCCGTCTCATGCTGTGCCCTTAAAAAAACAAGCCTACTATTAAACTATTCAGCTGTGTTGTTTTTATTTTTATTTTTACATATTTTTGTCTGTAGTGTTGTGTATGACATTTTTAAACTGAGAATCCTCCACCCTATTGTTAACACAACTCCGAGCACACCATTAATTTTTAACAGGGTTGAAATGTTGCACAAAACCTGCTGTGAAAGAAAGGGGAATGTCTTAATAATATACAGGCATCTGTGGCTCAATGAAGAACCTTTAACGTCAATGAAACCTTCCTATTCCACAAAAGGTCCCTTATAGTGGACAAATACTTTATAGTGTCCTGAATAATATTTTAAATATAAGATGTAGCTAACACTTTATTTTAGGGTTCAATTCTCGCTATGAACTAGCTGCTTATTAGCATGCATATTACTAGGATATTGTCTGTTTATTAGCACTTATAAAGCACATATTAATGCCTTATTCTGCATGACCTTATTCTACATCCCTTAATCCGACCCAATACCTAAACTTAAATGCTACAAAAACTACCTTACTAACTATTAATAAGCAGTAAATTAGGAGATTATTGAGGCAAAAGTTGTAGTTAATAGTAAATATGTGTTCCCCATACTAAAGCATTACCAAGATGCATACATATAATCCACAAGACTAAATAATGGCTGCATTTATAAAAATGACCCCTTGAATCTTAATTCTGTGCGCCATCTCCTAGACGAGCCATGTTTTGTGAGTTGTTCTTTGCTTGTCCTGAGCAGTGAAACTGAGCACTGTTCTTGAGAAAAATCCTCCATTTCACGCATATTATTTGGTTTACCAGCATCTTTTGCATTTTTGAACCCTTTCCAGCAGTGACTGTATGTTTTTAAGATTCGTCATTTAACATAATTGTTAACATAATTCACATTTTGAAAGGTATAAGTAAACTTTTGACCACAATTTAGAAAGTGAATTGAAAATGGTTTAAACTGTTACAATTGTAGAGCTTTATGATCATGAGATGACGAGACGTGACCTTAAAATAGAGATCATTACTGCATTTGAAGCCTTTGCACTGAACGCTATTTCAGATCTGACAAGGTAATATTTCCACATATTATTTAATTGATTAATTTATAATATTACTTAGAATATGACCATGTAATAGCATAACACAGTGCATTGATGATTAAGGAACAGAAGTGTTGTGTTTATTCACTCACCTGCTTGTATTTTGAGCCGTTTCAGGTTTTTGAAACAATGACTTGTATTAATTTTCCATAACTTTGAAGAACTTGCTTCCGAGCATCCTTCCTCTCCCGAGCTCTGAAGAGTTTCCCTCTGACTTCAGCGCAGTGATGTTTTATCTGTCTGGTTCATGGACGTGCTGCGTTTGTTCCAGAGAAATCTGAAGTGAAGGGTTGTGTTGTGATTGAAATGAGGCTGAGAGGGCGGACGAGTGTGTGGAGGCCGGGAGGGGGACGCGAGGCACATTACCATACGGCTCTCCAGCCATCACACACCTCTCCACCGCCTCCTCACATCTCACGCCATCCCTCCCAACATCAATCTCAATGTCTTTTTCTCCGTCCTCTGTATCTCTAAACTCTGATCTGTTTGTGTGTCCAGCGCAGTTGTGAGATTCAAAGGTGCTCCTGTGGTTTTGTGAGAGTAGAGAGGCTTATTGTTATTCCAGCAGATGCTTGTGCGTTTGAAGTGCACTGATTGCAGCATTGTGTTTTTGATGCTCAGCCTTTGCTCTTGATCACACACACACACACACACTGTTTGCTGCTATATTTCTCAACCATGTCACCAGTGGTTTTAGTGCTTCTGTCTGATTGATTCCCTACACAAGAGAAATTATGAATATAGAGATAGACTCAAATACTTTTTTTGTATACATGTATTTAATGGTGGGTCTAAAGGCTGATTTTAAGGAAATGAGCCAAAAGGCATCTGGGCAAGATATAGTCAAAGAGGACGACGTACACTACCCCTCAAAAAGCTTGGAATAATTACGATTTATTTGAAAGAAGTCTCTTATGCTTACCATGGATGTATTTATACAGTAAAAACTAATATTGTGAAATATTATTCCAATTTAAAATAAGTGTTTTCTATTTAAATATACACTGATCAGACATAACTTTATGAAAGGAGTAACACTGATGATCTCTTCATCACGGCTCCTGTTAGTGGGTGGGATATATTAGGCAGCAAGTGAACATTTTGTCCTCACAGTTGACGTGTTAGAAGCAGGAAAAATGGGCAAGCGTGAGGATCTGAGCGAGTTTGACAAGGAACAAAATTGTAACGGCTAGACGACTGGGTCAGAGCATCTCCAAAACTGCAGCTCTTGTGGGCTGTTCCCGGTCTGCAGTGGTCAGTATCTATCAAAAGTGCTCCAAGGAAGGAACAGTGGAGAACCGGCCACAGGGTCATGGGCGGCCAAGGCTCATTGATGCACGTGGGGAGCGAAGGCTGGCCTGTGTGGTCCGATCAAACAGACGAGCTGCTGGAGCTCAAACTGCTCCAGAAGTTAATGCTGGTTCTGATAGAAAGGTGTCAGAATACACAGAGCAGCTCAGTTTGTAGCGTATGACCAGTCAGGGTGACCTCTGACCCCTAACTCTGCTGAAAGCACCAACAGTGGCACGTGAGCGTCAGAACTGGACCACCGAGCAATGGAAGAAGATGACCTGGTCTGAGGAATCACGTGTTCTTGTACATCACGTGGATGGCCAGGTGTGTGTGCGTGGCTTACCTGAGGAACACATGGCCCCAGGATGCACTATGGGAAGAAGGCGAGCCGGCGGAGGCAGTGTGATGCTTTGGCCAATGTTCTGCTGGGAAACCTTGGGTCCTCCATCCATGAGGATGTCACTTTGACACGCTCCACCTACCTAAGCATTGATGAGACCATGTTCACCCTTTGATGGAAACGGTATTCCCTGGTGGCTGTGGCTCTTTCATCAGGATAATGCTCCTGACACAAAGCAAAAATTGTTCAGTAGTCCTCCATCCATGTGGATGTTACTTTGACAACGCTCAAGCATCTGTGGGATGTGTTGAACAAAAACGTCCAATCCCTCGAGGCTCCACCTTGCAACTTATCGGGCCATAATGCAAAGCTGAATTTCCACCATCATTACTTTAGTCCTCAGTGTCACATGATCTTTCAGAAATAATATGATATGATGATTTGCAATGGATCAAAGCATGGCCCTAGCTCCGACGGCTGCAGACCATGGTCCACTACCTAGCACAATCCTGGATCCATCTCATGGGGGACAAGGTTGGCTTTCAGAGTGGCAGATCAACAACTGATGTTGGTGCATGCGGCCGGCATCCATAGCCCTGTGGTCTTAGCGCTCTCGAGCTTGGTCCTGGTCCTTGGTGCTCCCAGTAATGCCAGCCACCATTTGGTGTGTATGGGCTGCACACACTTCCCCTGAGACGGCAGCGTCCACCACGGCTAAGGAGGCCGACTCTGGGGATGCTAAGGAAGGTTCTCTGCTCCCCCAGTCTGCTTTATTATGGTCATGGAGGCCGTCTCTGAACTCTCTATGCCCCCCATCACACCCACTAAAGCCGTCTCTGAACTATCAGGACTCTCTCTCTCTATCTCCATCTCCACCGTAGTGGTTTCCAGACTCACCAGCTCAGCCGATGAATGTGTATGTGGGGCCCACATGGGTTATTCTTGGGCTACATGTCAAGTCATCTTTATTTATATAGGACCTTTTAACAGCTTTAGAGTGATGACAGGAAAATAATGCAACAAAATGTCATTGTGAAATGAAAACAGTAATGTCATTGTCCAGCTCAGTTCAATTCTCATACAATAGCGTCAATGCAGGCAGATCAATAATATAGTAATCATATAGATCAATTATAGGTCCCCAACTAAGCAAGCCAAAAGCATCAAAGGCGACAGTGGCAAGGAATGAAAACTCAATCCGGTGACAGAATGAAGAAAAGAAAAAAAAACCTTGGAAGAAACCAAGACAGAGTGGGCATTGTCCCAAAATGGCCATTATATCAAGGGTATAATATATTTAAGTGTATTATAGGCTCAAAATGGGGAAAACAAATGCTCCGCAGGCTCCACCATGGTGGTCTCCATCTCCGCCTTGCCCTGCTGCTTCACCTTATCCAGGCCCACCTCCACCATCTTACAGGCCTGGCCCGCCATCCCTCCACTTTTGACACAATTTACATCATGGAGCTGGAATGTTAGTATAGTCATTTCCAAAATAAAACACAGGCCTAACAGTTTTCCAACCCCTTCAGACCCTGCATCACATTTTTTGGTTCAAACCGATAAAATTGTATTTCTTTATAACGAGTACTGTCTGTTCACTGATTGGTCCCTGATCAACCAATCACAATGAATATATGACCCATAACACCTTCCGCGTTCATCACCGGAACTTGCGCTATGCCTACGTCCTATATGTCAAAGGAATCCAAGAACAAAATACCAAATTTCCATGTGCACCTTGACCAAGGTGGTAATCTAGCGCTCGGAAAGCATTCCACCCATAGGGGCGGCCATTGCTAACCAAGCCATCACCTGCTGTTAGCGTCCCATTGACTCCCATTCATTTTTGAGTCACTTTGACAGTGAATAACTTTACATCTGAGGCGTTTAAAGACTCCATTTGTCAATTGTTTATTTCTAAAGAAACACGACAATGCATAAAAGGCTCCGTTACCTTGTGTCTTACTATCGCCCCGCAGAAGCTGTTTTTGTAAAAATAGGCTAACGATTGCGTCATAACCAACGCGACTCTGTCGCACAGTTGAGAAATTACCGTATAGACCTGAGGAGACGCTCGCAGGCAATCTTTTACTGTCTATGAGACAGTCGGGGGGACGTGGAGACAAAGTCTGATTAAGTCAAAGGAGAAGAATGGAGAGAAGCCCATAGTGAGCCAAAAGCAACGGGAGGAAATATTTAAACAACGTGATTCAGCTTTCACTTTCCACAACTACTAGAAGACCTACAGCTGTCAGACAGGAGGCTCACGTCACATCTACGTCCTCAGTCTGAGCCTGCGCAGTTCGCTCAGCCATCAGGAAGTGAGTGCCTCTGATTGGCCTCATTTTTCCGCTGTTGAAGTCAATGGGATAGCTCTGTCCATTTATTTTACTGTCTATGATTTTGACAAGCGGATATTTTGGAAAGTGCTGAGGCAAGTTTGTGCGCCATCTAGTGGTTTAGAAGAAAATAAAATCAAAGATGTAATTTATCCCGGTGCACCTTTAACCCTGTTGTACCCTACATATACAATGGGGCAAAAAAGTATTTAGTCAGCCACCAATTGTGCAAGTTCTTCCACTTAAAAAGATGAGAGATGCCTGCAATTTTCATCATAGGTACACTTCAACTATGAGAGACAGAATGAGGGGAAAAATCCAGAAAATCACATCAACAGATTTTTAAAGAAATTATTATCTACACGGTATCTTTTATATTTATTTGATCCTTCTCAGGACCAAAACCTGTTCGTTATGCCGTTCGCAATGCTTTGTCCTATTCTTTGTACTTTTAGCTTCAAATGCAAGTTTTTAATGTTATGCTTCTCCCCATAGCTGAGTGGTTTGGTTCATGTCCTATAACACTTCAACAAAAACCTCTTTTTAAATCCCTAAGGAAGAAATGAATGGAAAAAATATTTCCGGAACCAACGCTGCTGAAAAATTGAGTGGCACTTTTGCGCTTTATCACAAAGAATTGTATTATTTTTATTTTACATCATAATGTTACACTTTTGTTTGTTTTTTATTCTAAAATGCACATTTTTAATGTGACGTGTCACTGTTTGACCCCTCTGTGTTCATAGGCTTCACGTGAGACTTATGAATATAGGGATGATAATCTAGTTTTCCTGAGCAACACTACTTCATCTAGAACACAAAACACTGTTTAAGGAAAAAAGAAAAGGAAAGAATACAGAATAATAATGCTATGCACAGTTGCACAATTTTCTGCTTTATTTTAATGATGTTTTTCAGTTACAGACATTTGGTGTCAGCTGCTTCGGTCCACAGAAAACATGCTGCCGTCTGACCAGACACTTCCAGTTTCATTCCCGGCAACACAGTCCCTCACCAGCAGCCGACGCTAACAGGTTTGACACTGACCACACGAGACGGGTCAGTTCCTCTGCGTCTATCTTCATATTCAACGTACAGCTGGTTAATGCTTAAAGCTTTTAAAGACGTTTTCTGAGGAGTGTATTGTTTTAAATAAAAAATATAGATCATGCATAGTTCATTCTGTTTGGATGTCTCGTACGCAGAAAGCCGTTTTGAGTATACATAAACATAAGGCAAATAGTACACAACTATGGAATGTGTTAAAGTGTCCCACTGAAAAGTATCTGGCATATTCCATAACATGTCTAAAACATAAGAAAAATAAGCGGCCCAATTCAATGATTCAAACACAATCATGTTCTGCATAGAGGCAATACTGCGTCTAGTAAGGCCAGTCGTGACTCTAACCGTCCAAAGCTGTCAACTCGAGACCTACAGCTATCCCTCGTACATTCTTCCTTAATCGATTATGTAAGTAGAGCATTGCAAAGCAGAGTCCGACACGGTTTAGATCCAACGCATATATGCTTTAGTCATCTTGCATTCATTGCCAATAAAATTTGGTATTAATTTGTCCCTTTCGCAGACGGAATCGTAATTGTTTTGGTCTATAAGAACCGACCCTCCCTTTCCATAAACTTCAAGCCCATTTCAACTTTTGTAGTCCTGCCAAACGTAAGCATGATTCTTTAACATCTGTTGCCATTTTTATTGTGGTTGTAATAAATTTACTGAACCAGAAGCCTTTCAACCAGCAAAATGGCTTTTGGGTAGGACATCAGCGCTTGATTGTCTGCAGCGTCCTGTTTTACGCCCTCTTCATCCCTCGGCCCATTAGACACGCGAACACGGTCATGACCATCTTGGGTTTGACCTCCACTAGATCATCAGGCAGGGCGTAGACACGAGCGCCGATCTTCCTGGCCATGGACACAGCAAACCTGCAAGACACGCACAAACATAACCTTACTATACTTTTCTTTCATATTCAAGTACCTCAAATGGGCTATATGTAAGGATTTTCGGACCTACTTTATATTAGGTGTAATATCAGTATCCCACCTCAATATCAGCAAAGGTGTTTTGCAATATAATACAATAAGTAAGCACATTGTATTTATTTTTTGATGTAAGTACATGGTACTTAAGGCCACCTAATATAAAGTGTAGGCGATTAATCGCTTTTTTATTTTACATTTAATCATTTATGCCACTGTGTGAACAGCTTGTAACTAAATGTAAAAAGCAAGACCTTCCCTGACTTGCCAGGTTGTCTATTTAAGCCTGTAGGCTGATTTTTATGTGAAGGACTCTCAAATCAGAAGGATGTCAGGATATGTGCGCTCCTGAGAGCCTCTCTTCCGCTCAATTACACATGAAGCGAATGTTAATACAATGTTCAGGATAAAAACGAAAGAGACATTCTGAACTGTAATGCACAGTTGTTTCATGCAAAGAAAATGAAACTATAGACCCACATAACCAGATCTATATAGTATCAAATATACTTTATAATCAAACTATCATAACAGTGTAATTGTTATGAGCTCATCTGTTGATATAATGGCAGTTAATCTGGTTTAAACATCCACATCACTGCGATCAGATGCTTTCTGAACTGCTGTTTTCTCACCGCTTGAGTGTTTATCTTGGTATTGATAAGAAAGTCTATTCATCTAAACATGCTCTCAGCATTACAGCATAACATAACAGCAACCGTTATGTATTTATTACCTTAGAATGAGCCGTTTCTATCTACACACACCGCGGGTCCCCTTACAGTGAAGCCGCCATTTTGTACCGCCATGTTTCTACAGTGGCTCTTAATGGACAAACTGCTCTACACAGCGCTAGCTACTCTCTGCTCTCTCAGACGACAATATCTTTGTCCTGTTGTAGCTTCTCTATGTGCTCCGAAAAGGAGGGGTGAGCAGTGGGTGATTGTAATTCACAACCTCACCACTAGATGCCGCTAAAAATCACACACTGCACCTTTAAAACTCAGGCAATGTTTTTCATAAACAGTTTTTGTTATACTGGTTGGAAACTCTACACATCCTGATAGCAATCAATAATAAAAGTGGTCTAAATATCAAAACATGTCTTCTGTGGAAGTCAAAAAATGTTTGTCCAATCATTGCATTCGGACCATGTGTCTCTCATGACGCTTTCAGACTCTGCTCTGGCTGCTCACGTTCATGTGTTTTGGAGGAGGCGTGGCTTTGGAGGGAGAGGGTGGGATCTTATGCTTTCAAAGCTAGTTTGCTATTGCTAGCCTCTCCGAGATTGCCTACCCTACCTTTATGTTATCTAATGAGCGCTCTTTTGAAATCTTACTTTGCATTGTCCAGTTTGTCTGCTTCGCTAAGACTTCCTCTCTTCACGAGGTCGTAGTTGACGCAGCCGGGCTGGATGGCATCAATCAGGTCCAGTACCGCCAGACTGGAGCTGATCTCTTTGTCCTGTAGTTCAGAACACGACACTTACTTCTGATGTTACACCAACACGTACAGGCACATGAATACTGGCTGCTATATATATTTGTTAGTTGTATAAAAGAAGGGTTGTGCACCTTGAAACTCGATATTTTGGTTGATTTTCCTGCCTGAGACAAAGTCTTGTTAACCCAGTTGACGATGATCTCGTCGTTGACCTTCTGCCCGTCGCCGAGGTTCTCTAGTACATTCAGAGTGTATCTGGAAGACAACAGCAAACACTCAACATGAGCTTTCCACCAAAATACTCAAGCTTTATACACATATACATGCTATAAAAAAATAAAAATAATAAAAAAATAAAAATAAAAATAAGAAAAAATAAGAAAAAATAATAAAATAAAATATAATAAATAATAAAAATAAATAAATATATATAATATATATTTAAATATATATATATATATATATGTGTGTATATATATATATATATGTGTGTATATATATATATATATATATATATATATATATATATATATATATATATATATATATATATATATATAAATATAAGAAAAAATAATAAAATTAAATAATAAAATAAATATATAATAAATATATAATAAATAATAATAATAATAAAATAATAAAAAAAGTACACACATATATATATAATAAAATAACATGTATAATAATAAAATAAAAACAAACTTTGTTAATAGACTTTTAGATGTTTATGATCAACTAAATGTTTAATTATTAATGCTGGTATCTTGAAGGGAAAAGAGTCCAGGGTGAAGTCCATAGAAAATGTAAAAGACATGGGGGGTGAAAAACAACCCACACGTAGCGGCCCAAAAACTGCCTTCTTTAGAATAAATTAAAGCTTTTTAATAATTTGAAGAAGAGTGCCTTGGATTTGCATTTTTGTTGTTTTTAAATAAAATATGAACTTAACAGTATTTGCATAACAGTTTTATAATTCAAGACCTTGTAATAAAAAAAGAAGAAGCATTTATTGATCAAGGGTATTGTCCATTTAATAATATGCTATTGTTCTGAAGTTTGGGGATCTCAAGCATGCATTTATTTGATCAAATATACATTAAAAACAGTAATATTGTGAAATATTCCCATTTACAATATTTTTTATGTGAATATATTTTAATATGCAATTTATTCCTGTAATTTTTTAGCATCATTACTCCAGTCTTCAGTGTCACATGATCCTTCAGAAATCATTCTAATATGATTATTATTAACAATGTTGAAAACTTGGTTTGACAACAAATTTTTCAATAGAAAGCTCAATAGAACAGCATTTATTTGAAATAGAATCTTTTGTAACATTATTTTCTCTTTACTGCCACTTTTGATCCATTTAGTTTACGAAATTTATTACTCATTACATATAGATATTCCATATGCAAGATTTATGCTTTACTACAGTGGACTTTCTATTTGTTTAGTAGTTTAATTTTATATTTTCTAGCTCATAGGATACATCTATCTATGCTAATAGTTTTACCTCCTCATGAGCTGCCAGACCAGGGCGAGAGTGAGAGTCGGGTTCCCATCATTCAAGTCTTGCCCCCCGATGCCCACCAGTGAGAAATTGGCTTTGGTCTTCCCCAGTTCCACAGCGTAGTTACAGTTCTCCAGCTGAACACACACACACACACACACGCGCGTAAAAAATGAGGATAGAACGGCACTTTATCCAATCAGAAAACTGTTGCTCATTTTGCAGGTTTGGATTGGCTGACACGTCCTCAGAGGGCGGGGTTTTGGAGAAAATGTAATGAGAGTAGAATTAATACCTTTTTCATGTTGGCTCCTAGTTTGGGATATGGAGGCTTGTTGACTTTGTTGTTCCAGTCGACAGGAACCTTGATCTTCTCGTAGAGTTGCAGGATGACCAGAGCATCCTGGAGGTCACTGAGGCGATAGGAAAAGATCAATGTAACACTCAAGTACGTATAGAAATGAGATGCCATTCATATGACTGAGTTGATCACTGATCCCATAAAGTTTTGGGAATTACGTTAAATACACATCCAATGCATGAGAACTTGGTAACACTTTAGTACAGGGAACACACATTCACTATTAACTACGACTTTTGCCTCAATAAACTCTAAAGTTAGTAAGGTAGTTTTTGTAGCATTTAAGTTTAGGTATTGGGTCGGATTAAGGGATGTAGAATAAGGTCATGCAGAATAAGGCATTAATATGTGCTTTATAAGTGCTAATAAACAGACAATATCCTAGTAATATGCATGCTAATGCATGCAAGCAACTAGTTAATAGTTAATAACTGAACCCTAAAATAAAGTGTTACCGAGAACTTCACTATCAGCTTGATTTGGTTTTCATGAAATCGATTAGGGCCGCATTTACACTGCATGATTCAAGTGACCCAATTCTGATTTTTTTCCTGATGTGGCACAGATCGGATATGAATTACGGACATGTAAGCAGGAAAAAAAGCACATGAATTCCAATATCCTCAGATCGGTTTCAGGCCTCATTTATATGTGGAAATAAATCTGATATGAATCGGATATGTGCGTTTGTGCCTGCTGTGTAAAGCCTAGTTCAGACTGCACGATTTTCACACTCGTCGGGTCACTGCTCTATTCACACTGCAGGACTATCTGGGGTATCATTCAGTCACTGCTGTGTTCACACTGACCGATGGTTTGACGACAGAGGAGTTTACACTGCATGACTGAACAAGAGGAAGAATCGCCGACAACTCTCTCTCCGGTGTGCAAACTACGTTTCCCAACTACACGTGCGATGTGATGAGTAAACAACGCGAGATCACACGTGCATCAGACCGGAGTTCTCGCGCAAGACTTGGAATTGTTATTAAAGTGATAAACTGCACAAAGTTTGCTTCAAATTGTGTGTGCGCTGATTTGGGGAAAAAAGAAAAAAAGATTATGGCAGAAGAAATTGTTGAAGAGACCGAGGGAGCCAGGATTGTGTTCTGCAAAGACAGTTTGAGGTAAATAAATAATTTTGTAATGTGCTGCTGCTGTGGCTGGATGTGCAAATGTTTGGCCTTTGTTTCTGTTTGATAGAATTGTAAATATATCTATTAAAATACTGATATTTTGCTCAATAACTCCTCCCTGAACCTCCTGCTGCCCTGTATCTCACTCTCTCATTGGCTGTCGGTCATCGCCGATGTCATTTTCAGTCAGAACGCAGTTCACACAGCAGGAGTTTCAATCGCCGACAGCTCCAGATATTTAGCATGCCAAATATCTCACCAGCGTCAGCGACTCGTCTGCGATCCTTCACACTGCGTGATTGTCACTCGCGTACACGAGCACCGATTTGCCTATGATCTCGGGCATTTGTCGGCGATTTCACAAAACCTGTCGGCGACTCAAAATCGGGGCAAAAATTGTGGCATTGTGAACTAGGCTTAAGCGGACATGAGTCATGCGTCATTGAAAAAATGTGACTTTTTTGAAACATTTCGCAGTAGAAATATATCTATAACAAACATCTCTAGTTGACTAGCAGAGAATTCATTTGTTTGTTTGTGTTAAATAAAAGGAGATCTGGAGCAGAAATGTGTTGCTTCTGAAATCCTCCTGAGAGTTTGTTGAGCTGTTATCAGTGACGGCGGCTCATGCTTCAATCCCGCTGGGGAGACTCTCTATTCAATCCAGTGAAAATCACAAAATAAAATGTCCCCGCTCTTGATATACAATCACTGATTTGGTTTTAATGAGGAAAAAAACAACACGATGGCAGATTCAAAACCTACGGAAGCTTATTGCATTCACTTGAGAAAAAAAATCTACTCTGTTTTTCTGAATTAATGACTTAATTATCTCAGAATTATGAGATAATTTTTCATAAATAAAAATTTTTTTGCTCTGTTTTTCTGAATTAATGAGATCCCTCAAAATCCAGCCAAGAGCTCTATTTTAGCAAGATTGCATGAAAGTAAACATGTCCCGCCTTTTAAATTTGTGCAGACAGCCGATCTCATGAAAATTCGTATAAATAGTAGTATAAATAAGTGTGCAATCTTGTGGAACATATACGCTAAAATGAGTTTTGGTGTGCATATGGTACACAGTTTTTCACATGCTTATGATACGCACTTTATGGCATATTATCCGTACGAACCCCCCATCCCACCATCCCCAACCTACTCAAGAGCATGTCATATGTATGCTAGCGAAAGACTGTGTAGCACGTGCATTATCTCAGTAAACATTCCACACAATATACATTAGACACGATTTCACACTCGTACTATTGATACGCATTACTATGTGATCGTGTTAAGATGATGCATCTGAAATGCATTCAGACTGGCTACGTGGTGACACAAGAGACAATCAGGCAATTGTTGAAAATACTGGATCCACATGGAGTGCAATAGCAATGTCAAGCAGATCAGAATGTTCATTTCTGCTGTCATGAGCTGTCTGCACAAAGTTGACGCACTAAAAACAATACAATTTTTATTACTTAAAGACAATGTCTCAAACCCAAAGTAAAATAAATCCGGATTAAATTTGAAAGGCGGGACATGTTTACTTCCATGCAATCCTGCTAAAATAGAGCTCTTGGCTGGATTTTGAGGGATCTCATTAATTCAGAAAAACAGAGCAAAAAAAAATTTATTTATGAAAAATTATCTCATAATTCTGAGATAATTAAGTCATTAATTCAGAAAAACAGCGTAGATTTTTTTTTTTCTCAGGTGAATGCAATAAGCTTCCGTAAAAACCAGAACCTCTGACATGCTTAAAGGGATAGTTCACCCAAAAAAGAAAATTGTCTCATCATTTACTCATCCTCAAGTTGTTCCAAACCTGTATGAGTTTATTTTCAAAGAAACAAAGAGAAGATATTTGGAAGAATGTGTGTAACCAAGTACAGAGAACAACAATTCACTACCATAGTATTTTTTCCCCTACTATTGTAGTGAATGATTGTTCTCCCTGCTTGGATACACACATTTTGTAACTCATAAAGGTTTGGAACAACTTGAGTAAATGATGAGACAATTTTCATTTTTGGTTAAACTATCCCTTTAACAAAAGTTCTACCACTAGACCATTAGCACACACAAACTTTCATAGCGGATCTGTGTACATAATCAGGCTCTTTGAAATTGTACTATATAATGATTTTAATATTAAAATCAGTGTACTAGTGTATCAGTGTACTATTAAAATTGATTTCTTGATTTCATAGTGTTATATTTTGTTCGTTCGTCAAGTTTAGTGTACATGCAGATATCAGATATGGGTGACTTTTATAAGGGTGTAAGATGGCCGTCGTGTGATTTACCCGTATAAGTGATTGACATGAGGGTTGACGCCCAGAGAATTCATCCAGTTTCTGAAAGTCCTCTCCTCTCTGGTCTCTCCTGCAGAAATCAAGCAAAAGCAGGAGTCAATCACTGTTCACTTACACAACAATTACATTTCGGCAACACTTTATAATAAGGTTATTCAACCATAATCATGATATAACATTAGATAATGACGGATCGCTTCATGTACTTCTCAGTTGTAAGTCGCTTTGGATAAAAGTGTCTGCTTAATGCATAAATGGAAATAATGCACAACGTTAGCTAATAAAAATTCATTCATGTCAGCTCAGGTGTATTAAATATTATTAACAGATGCTTTTTGATTTTACTAATGTGTTAGTAAATGTTGAAAATAACAGTAACAGAGATTATAAATGCTTTAGAATTGTTTTTCATTGTTAGTTTATGTTAATTATTGTGCTTAACTCATTTTAACAAATGTAATCTTGCAGTAAATTCTTACCAATATTTCTGATGAGCATACGTTTATAATAATAAACAAATACCACTGATAATCTGTATATAAATAAACAGACATTCAAATGATATGGACCACATTAGTTCCACACAATGATTTCTGTAATCCTTAAGCCTGGTTTTACAGACAGATCTTAAATTAAGCCGGGATTAGGCCATTTAAGTAGCTTTTAAGAAAAACAGGATTACTGGTTTGCATCTTGAGACAAAACGATGGCATTGGCCCAGAAAAAAAAGTCGTTTTTTGAATTGTGTATTTTTCATGTCATTAGATTGTTTAGACTCTAAACTTTAGAGCATAAGAAACAAATGGACATTTTTTTTTAAGTATATTTTTATTAATATGTTATATGTCCTCTGTAGTTGACATCAGGACTCAATTGTGTAAAAAATAAAATGATATGAAATTGCATATATAGGCAAAAACAATGGGATTTATTTTTAATTTACCAATACAGTTTTTGTCTTTTAGTCAAACTTAGTTTAAATATGATTCTGAGCTATGAATGATAATAATGGCATGCATTGATATACCATTTTACTTTATGCAATATATGTGTAAAATGGCCATACTTGGATTTTCCCATTCAATGCAATGCATCTATACACTGCATCTAATTTGCATAATAATGCGTTCTTGGTGCAACATGTAATGAAAAAAAAAAGAAGTGTAATAATGGGAGTAATAGATGGCAACATTTTCATAATAATATCTAATATTTCATAGGAATATTGATATGTAATTTCTTTCCCTATTTACTTGTGTCTCCAAAATGCCTGATAAACCTGATTTAAGTCCCGGCGTCCTCCTGTTTTGTAACAGAAAGTAATATTTTGATTATAAACCCCATAATATTTTCCTGAGATGTTGATTTATAACAAACAATTAAATAATCTGATATAAATTATAATTACAAAATATTATCATGTTCCCATAAGAGTGCAAAACACTAAAGGCCCACTGAAGTGCCTTAAAATGCGCCGCATTATTCAATGTGTTGACGTAATTTCCCCTGAAACGGCCCTTTTTTTGAAACAGCCAATAGCGTTTCGTTAATTTACAGTTTGACTAGAGCGCAAGAGCGGACCTTTCTCTGTTTGATAAAGCCAGCAGTTTCCTCTAACACTGTTTATCATCATAATCTCCTCCATATCGCTTTGAAATGCAGCATTCTGTGCAGAATTCAAATGGGTCGATATGTTTGTTGTCTGCGCCGACTCGCATATGATCCGTGCTGCGCTCTCGTGTCTGTAGTCTAACTTTAGACCAGAGCCGTTGGTGTGTGTGCGCTGCCGTGGTGCGTGAAACTAAAGTGAAAACAGACTTTATTCGCCTCAAATGAAAGCATATTTACACTGAATAATTTCCTATCACATATATAGTGTCCTATGTGCCTTTCACCATGTAGAAATTAGTAAATGTGTGTTAACAACTGACCGATTTCAGCCGCAGCTTCAGCAGCGTAGGGGGCGGGCTTTAGATTCTAGAGCGCATTTTGATTGGACAGAAGATTTGACGAGAAAGTGAAGTCTGCGATGATGTCACCAAGATTTGTTTTAACGGAAGTGAGAGACTGTACATTTTGAATGCTTATATCTCCTAAATGCAAATGTTGTCATAGTTTTGGAACATACCAGCTTATTCATAACTTTAAGGGTAACACAGTCATACTAAAAGCTAAAAAAATATATTGATTCCAGTGGACCTTTAATGTCAGCCGCTTTTAAAAACCAAGTTGTTGATGTCCTGGTGAAACCTCCAAACATGTGGTATCTGTGCAAAGCCCAGAATGTGCTCTTTACAGGACATCCTGACTTAAAACTGTGACATGTATGATGTCCGAGAAATTCACTAAAATATAATGTCACTAAAGTGGACAAAAGCATATTACAGGGTCTCAGGAGGATATGCCAGAGCAAGTTGCTTTCCGTTAAAACATCTCAAACATGTATTTTAGTCTGGTACTAGCTTAAAGGGTTAGTTCACCCAAAAATGAAATTGATGTCATTAACTCCTCCCCCTAATGTTGTTCCACACCCGTAAGACCTCCGTTCATCTTCACACACAGTTTAAGATATTTTATATTTAGTCCGAGAGCGTATGCGAGTGTATGCACACTATACGGTCCATGTCCAGAAAGGGAATAAAAACATCATCACAGTAGTCCATATGAGACATCTGTGGGTTAATTAGAAATACATTTGGGTCCAAAAATAACAAAAACTATGACTTTATTCAGCATTGTCTTCTCTTACGGGTTTGTTTTCAATTCTCAAATAAAGATTCAAACGGTTATGAATCAGTGAATCGGATCGGTGATTCGGATCGCGTGTCAAACTGCTGAAATCACGTGACATTGGTGATCCGAATCATGAATCAATCCAAAAAAAATAAAACCCGTAAGAGAAGACAATGCTGAATAAAGTCGTAGTTTTTATGATTTTTGGACCCAAATGTATTTTCGCTGCTTCAAGAGACTCTAATTAACCCACTGATGTCTCATATGGACTACTGTGATGATGTTTTTATCCCCTTTCTGGACATGGACAGTATAGTGTACATACACTTGCATACACTCTCTAAATATAAAATATCTTAAACTGTGTGTGAAGATAAACAGAGGTCTTACGGGTGTGGAACGACATTAGGGTGAGGAGTTAATGACATGCATTTCATTTTTGGGTGAACTAACCCTTGAAGCCTGGTCTGTGAAACTAGGGAGTGAATCTATAACTTGAGGATTAGCTCTGAATGCAGTTTTCTACCTCAAGAGGGCGCAGGCCTCACCAAAAGGGCGTAAACTGCTGGAGCCTCAGGAAATGAGCCAAACAGACCCTCCCTTTGAATCTCTGGCTGACGCGCTTTACCAGTTTCCACACAAAAAAAATCCTGAATGTCCCACTTGTGATGCCATCATCATGTGTATTTTTAGAAGCAAGTGTTTGGAGGCAGTGTCAGCCATTTTGATGAGTCATTACGTGGCACGTGTGTATTTAGCAAATGCTAACGTGGTGAAAGGAGACAGGAAAGAGTCACAATTATGAGTAAAATACCTACCCTCCAGAAGGCCCCAGTTGATGTCTTGATTCTCGGGTTTGGTCAGCGCTGGGTACTTGTTGAAGAGATTGGCCACAAAGGCCAAGTTGAGTTTAGGGTTGCCAGACACGACGTCAGTAGAAGTGACGAACTGTCTGCATCCCAGCCTGTCTGCCTGCTGCAGCATACACTCGGCTCTCTTCAGGTCATCTTTCTCCTGCAGGACACACACCAGTTAAAACAGGACTCGCTGCCAAACAGAATTCAGTGCATTCAGCTGCTGACGAATTAACTAATGCTTCCCTCCCTGCCTCGGTGGGCCGAATTTGCTTAATCCACAGATGCAAAGCATTCTCCTCTTCTGTCCCATGGGTCATTGAGAAAATACTCAAATCATATCGAATATATAAACAAAACCGAGTTAGTTCTCTTCCACAGGAACTAGACTCATGCACGGCCGTTACCAGAAGATACTTATTATAGTTTATAAAGATATAAATATGGATATTTTTCTTGCACATACACATGGCTTCACTTCAGAAGGTCTTTATTAAAGGGTTAGTTCACCCAAAAATAAAAATTATATAATTAATTACTCACCCTCATGTCGTTGGACACCTGTGAGGCCTTCGTTCATCTTCGAAACACAAATGAAGATATTTTTGTTGAAAGCTGAGAAAGGCTTCAGAAAGGCCTCCATTGGGATTCAGTACATTTCCACTGACCCACTCACAAGAGCCATAAAGGCCCTAAAGACTTCGTTACAAAGTCCATCTCACTACAGTGGCTGTACAATCATTTTACAATGCGACGAAAATAGTTATTGTGCGCACAAAAATCAAAATAACACCTTTATCCACCAAACTATTGACGTGAACTCGATGCATGCGCGAGAATATGACGCAGCTCCGCCGTTCGAATCATAGGGTGCGTCTCAATCAGCTCCCTTGTTCAGTTGTCAGGGCACTGATCAGGGAGTCAGTCCATTGACTTATGTCCTGATCAGTGCCCTGACTAGTGAACTAGGGAGCTGATTGAGACGCAGGGATAGCGAATACATGACCCGGAAGAGGAGGAGCACCGCTATGGAGTGAGTTCCAGGTGAGTTCACGTCCGAGACCTACACGGAAGACAATATCTTGGCAGATAAAGTCGTTATTTTGATTTTTTTTGCGCACAAAAAATGTTCTCGCCGCTTGGTACAATTATTGTACAGCCATTGTAGTGAGATGGACTTTGTAACGAAGTCTTTAGTGCCTTTATGGGTCTTGTGAGTGGGTCAGTGGGAATGTACTGAATCCCAATGGAGGCCTTTCTGAAGCCTTTCTCAGCTTTCAACAAAAATATCTTAATTTGTGTTCTGAAGATGAACGAAGGTGTTACAGGTGTCCAACGACATGAGGGTGAGTAATTAATTATATAATTTTCATTTTTGGGTGAAGTAACCCTTTAACCCTCTGGAGTCATATGCATTTCTTTTATGATGGATGAATGAGCTTTTTTGGCGCTTCAAAAACTCTCTATTTACTCCCATTATAAAGCGTGGAAGAGCTAGGATATTTTTTGATATTTCTTGGATTTTGTTTGGCTGAAAGTAGAAAGTCATAAGCTTGAGGGTGAGTAAATTATGGGATAGTTTTCCCATGAGAACAATCCCACAGGTGCTTGAACATTACTTGAGCCAGATTCATTTGGTGGTACCTACAGCTCCTGCAGAAATTGTTGAATGTGTAAAAGTGCAGAAATCTGATCAAAATCAGAAGCAATGCACATTAAGGCTTTGTCACAAACCATAGTCAGTCGCCTACCTAGGGAGTAATTTAAGGACTGCCAACTGAATTAATAGATGACAAGCAAACATTAAGCAGCTATGATATAACTCAAACATGTTTGTGTGTGTGTGTGTGTTTTTCATCTTTATTCTTGCTTAAAAATTGTGTAGGTCCTTTTTTGCATTTTAAAGCAAAAACACTAGCATTCAAAAGTTTAGGATCAGAATGTATGTATGTACACTGATCAGGCATTATATTATGACTACCTCCCTAATATTGTGTTGGTCCAGTGGAACATTGCCCAAAGCATCACACTGCCTCCGCCGGCTCGCCTTCTTCCCATAGTGCATCCTGGGGCCATGTGTTCCCCAGGTAAGCCACGCACACACACCCGGCCATCCACGTGATGTAAAAGAACATGTGATTCCTCAGACCAGGTCATCTTCTTCCATTGCTCCATGGTCCAGTTCTGATGCTCACGTGCCACTGTTGGTGCTTTTGGCAGGGTCAGGGGTCAGCATGGGCACCCTGACTGGTCATACGCTACAAACTGAGATGCTCTGTTTATTCTGTAGGGCTGTACTAGAATAATCGAATATTCGAATATTCGTTCGGTGAGGTGGCATTCGATTATCAGTTTTGAGATTCGAATATTCTTTTTTTTTTTTTTTTACACGTGACTTCCGTCGCAGACTCATTCTCACTCATGCTTGAACCACCCGTTGGCGAACGTAGTGATTTATTTAATCTCATACTGAATAGGTACAAAATGCCCAAGACCTCAGCTGTTTGGGAGCACTTTAAATTAAGTGAGGATGACAAGACAAAGGTAGAGTGTCAAATATGCGACTTGAAACTGGCCTACCACAAGTTTGAAAAATCACCTGTTCAGTTCTGTAAGTAGCACGCGGCAAAAAACAAAAAAAACAAAACTGCTTTTATGCGCTTAATTTGCTATGATAAATAGGCTAATTGCAAATACGACACTATTTAAAAACATACAGCAGCACAGGCTAATAATAATTTGTTTATAGGTACATCCACAGGTATCACAGCCATCAACATGCTCAACAAAACCCAAACCTTCACAGCAGATCCTGGAATTCCGAAAACCGTTAACAGAGAAAAGAAAGAGAGAGATAACAGATGCCATAGTAGAGTTTGTCGCTATGGATATGAGGCCCGTTAATGTAGTTGAAGGCGAAGGCTTCAGAAAATTATTGAAGATAATGGAGCCAGACTACTACACTGTGTTTTGTATCACTTGTGCACTGTCCGTTTTCGGAGCATAAACCTGCCTGTGTAATGCGTACCAGAAACTGTTCTATTTAAAAGATTATTAAAATTTAAAGAATGTGTGCCACCTGATCATATTGCACCAAATGCAACACTGCACTCCACTGGGTCTGCCGCAACACATTTACGATGCAGAAGAGTGAAACGTGAAGTCGTGAAAGATGATACAAATGCAAACCGACACTATTATTATATATTTAGCCCCACCCACCGAAGCTTCGAATATTCGATATTGATTGCCACCTAAGCTTCGAAGCTCAAAAAATGGCATTCGAAACAGCCCTAGTATTCTGACAGCTTTCTATCTGAACCAGCATTAACTTCTGTAGCAGTTTGAGCTCCAGTAGCTCGTCTGTTTGATCGGACCACACGGGCCAGCCTTCGCTCCCCACGTGCATCAATGAGCCTTGGCCGCCCATGACCCTGTGGCCGGTTCTCCACTGTTCCTTCCTTGGAGCACTTTTGATAGATACTGACCACTGCAGACCGGGAACAGCCCACAAGAGCTGCAGTTTTGGAGATGCTCTGACCCAGTCGTCTAGCCATCACAATTTAGCCCTTGTCAAACTCGCTCAAATCCTTACGCTTGCCCATTTTTCCTGCTTCTAACACATCAACTTTTAGGACAAAATGTTCACTTGCTGCCTAATATATCCCACCCACTAACAGGTGCTGCGATGAAGCGATAACTAGTGTTATGTACTACACCTGTCATAATGTTATGCCTGATAAGTGCACATATATATCATGATTAATCTATTTGACAGCACTAGTATATGCATTTCAACATATACCAGCAGCCATATCACCCTGTAGCCCAAGACTGGTTTCCCACTGAAGCTAAGCAGGGCTGAGCCTGGTTAGTACCTGGATGGGAGACCAACTGGGAAAACCAGGAGTAGCTGGTAGAGGTGTTAGCGAGGCCAGCAGGGGGCGCTCACCCTGTGGTCTGTGTGGGTCCTAATGCCCCAGTATAGTGATGGAGACACTATACTGACAAAGAGCACCGTCCTTCAGATGAGACGTTAAACCGAGGTCCTGACTCTCTGTGGTCGTTAAAAATCCCAGGATGTCTTTCGGAAAAAGAGTAGGGGTGTAACCCCGGCATCCTGGCCAAATTTGCCCATTGGCCTCTTTCCATCATGGCCTCCTAATAATCCCCTCTTCTGATTGGCTTCATCACTCGGTCTCCTCTCCACCAATCAGCTGGTGTGCGGTGAGCGTTCTGGCGCAATATGGCTGCCGTCGCATCATCCAGGTGGATGCTGCACATTGGTGGTGGTTGAGGAGATTCCCCCCTTCTATGTAAAGCGCTTTGAGTGCCTTGAAAAAGCGCTATATAAATCGAATGCATTATTATTATTATTATTAACATATACACTGCATATTGTCAAAAGCATAAAGAAATTACTTTTTTAGCTATCGTGCCCAGTCTTTCTTAGAAAGGAGCATAAATCAACAGAACAGACCTTAAATGCAGTTCACTACACTCTAAAAACTGCTGGGTTGCTATAACCCAAATTTGGGTCAAATATGGACCAACCCAATCTTTGGGTTAAAAATGTAATGTAAAAATGTTACCCAACAGTTGGGTTTGTCCATATTTTACCCAAATTTGGGTACAAATAACCCAACATTTTTTAGATAGAGGGTAGGGTTTGAAAAGAGTGTCGGACACTGAAAGGAAGCATTCTGTATTATCTGGGATTTGAAGGCAGCAGAAAGCTGAAACACTGGCTGATGTTGATGGTGAAACGACCCTGAGCGTGTCCCGGGCCACAGCCGTCTCATTCAGCACACAGTCAATAACAGTGTGTGGGGTTAAACACACTCAAAGGAGTCACAGCTCTGCCTGTTTAGACGCAACATTGTTACGGTCCTAAACCAAAGCAATGAATGACTTGAATTATGGCACATTGGGGGTGGAATCTGGCATCCGCGGTGGCAGCTCTTGTGTAGTGACTGCCACGACACACAGAACACAATGTGCAATAAACAGTGGCTTTCTGCTGATTTTCCTACTGGAAGTCACTTCCGTAAAACACTGTGAAAGCACATCCTGCTTAGAATTTGCCTTTCTTAATTTTGGCATCGATTATAAGAAGCAATCCCAGGATAAACTTTCATCCTCCTGTGCCAAGTTTAGACCCCGAGAGAAACGCTCGTGTTTGAACTGCTTGATAACCGCTCTCCATTAAGCAGGAAGCTCTGAGATGAGCTGTCTGTCCTCCTGCTGCGCCAGTGAATGAAGCTTTGATGTTTTTACATAAGCCACTCTCCTCTACTGAGAGCACTACCGGATGCACAATAAGAGCGATGCGATAACAACGTATGGTTCTGTGTCCCGTTCGTGTACTGGTTTATGATACAAATATGCAAAATGATAGATTAAACTCACGCTGAAGCCTGACATGTCAATGTCGATGTGACTCTCGCCCTCCTTCTGACCTTTAGGTGCGATCTGGTTGAGCAGATGGAAATAAGCCCTCGAGTCCTGCAGAAGAGAGAGAACAGAAGGAATAAATATTTCAGTGAAACGTTTAGTGTAAAGTCACATCAGCAAGACTGTATTTATGAGCTGAGAGAGCGTCATAATGGTGCCATTACTAGAGACTCAGACAAACACCATTACGACAGAAAACACTTAAAAATAATCAGCATCAGTCATAAAAATCAATCTCTACAGAACTCATGTTTTCTTTGACAGTTTATTAAACCTTTAGGGAAAAAAGGTGCATACGTGCATTTTGATGAGTTGAGTATCATATTTGATTCATCTGGGTTTTATGGCTCATAAAGTCTGATATAGTGAGAATATCACACTCAAGGAGGGAAATATACCTCAGTTTTATTTGCACACACTAACCCAAATATGCAATTTGGTGCAGATATTAATATAGACAAATAAGTAATAAGATGAAGTTCTAATAGTAATGTAAATCAATGAGATCTTCATAACAGTAATGAAGATGCTTACATAAAATGCATCAGTCATCACTATATTTGCAAATAATGTCTTGGTAAGATTATATTTAAATGCTTAGTTTTATGTTTGAAGCTCTGTAGTTTTAAAACATACTGCAATGCAATACATTAACGATTGAGAGACAAACTAATAAACCTTCCTCAAAAGCCTGATGATCATATTTGATACTCATGATGTTTCTAAAACATAATAAAACCTGACAAAAATATCATGAGGCAACAGACTTGTGCTATTACATTACTAGAACGGTCCAACTTATCCATTTTATTTTACACACAGAAAAATGGGATGTCAAAATTGTACCTTTAGGGGTACAACAGCTTGTCGCTGAGGCAGTACCCTTAAAAGGACATCTTTGTTCCTTTTTTACTCGTAAAAGGTGCATATTAGTACCTTTGAGTACAAATGCGTACCTTAAGGTACTACTATGAACCTTTTTGTGGTAAAAATGGTACAAAGATGTCCTTTTAAGGGTACTGCCTCAGCGACAAGCTGTTGTACCCCTAAAGGTACAATTTTGAAACCCTATTTGTATGTGTGTGTCCAAAATAGGGTTGCAAAGATTTCAGAAACGTTTCTAGAATTTTTGGAAACTTTCCAAGATTTTATTAAAAATTGTGGACATTTTTGGAGTCTTTTTGGAAATTTCCCATAAATGTTCAGCCCCTTTACAAGTAACAAAATCTGACCAAAAGGACGTAAAGGCATCAAAATATATTTACACTATAAATCGGATCACTATCGTGAGACACAATCCAGAGAAATGTGTGAAAATATGAGAAACGGACAATCATGCGTGCATTCCTGAGACCATGACTGTGGTAGATGTAAATGAATGAACAAACAAAAAAAAAAACAACTGATCTCACAATACATTCGGAAAAGTACCTTTACACACTTTGAAAAATCTGTTAACTGCAGCGTAGAGGGAGATAGAGAGAGAGATATGAGTTTAATCATTCACCGAGTCACTGTTTTCATCTTTACCTTCATCAACAGTGCTTTTCATGAAAATAAATGACATACCATGAGTCAAGAGGGCAATTACATAACCGCTTGGGTCACACATCTTTTATTAGACATTAAATGATCCCTCACATGTTGTACACATGTTTTTCATTGGTTTGCCATCCAGAGCATTTGACAGTCAAAGTAACTGCACTTCTGCTCTGGCGGACTGCCTTTATGAAACAGAAAATGAAGCTAGCTGTTATGTAAATCCTAATTTGGATACATTTGGCAACATAATTTTTTTTGATTCACCTTGAAAATAAAGCTGACGTAAAGTTATTGATTTGGACATCTATCCATGAGTTCTTTAAGATATTTCAAATATGCAAAACATCTACGCAAAACCTTCCGTTTCACACACGCTCACGTTTCATGTTATTCAAATCATTCTTGCAGGTACATGTCATTTAATGTAAGTATATAGTACAATACATAACCAGTCATGCGTCTCACGGTTATATTTGTGTATACATGGTATGGGTCAAAATGATCCATTTTTCTTTTATGCCAAAAGTCATTAGGATATTAAGTAAAGATCATGTTCCGCTGTGAAATTTATTTATTTATTTAATAATTTATTTGATAGGGACAGATAACACCAACATAGATCATTTAAACTAAACAATCTGATGTCTGTATCACAGTGTATATAGCCAAAGGCTAATTTGCAACACTTGTCCCTAGAAGGGCCTTTATCAATCAAATACAATAAATACAAAAAAGTATCTAAAAACTGATTCATACATTAATAAAACTCAAACAATTATACTCTATAACTTCCAAACATACAAAATATAATCATAATATTATAAGTGAGTACAAGTCTGATTTATCTTTAACCATGTCTTAAGTCTGAAAGAAAACATTTTAAAATCAGGAATAGTTTTTATATCAGGTGGCAATAAATTCCAGAGTTTAGAGCTTCTAACAGAAAAAGCTGTCTGACCAAAACTAGTCCTGCAGTATGGAATTTTACAATCATGGTGTGTATTACTTCTCGTAACTCTACTGCTGTTCAGTTTCTCCACATATTTACTTAACGGTTCAGGCGTTAAATGATTAAAACATTTATACAATAATTTAAGAAAACTAAAATTAATAAAACTATCAAAACTCATTCTTAAGAATAGCACAGTGATGATATCGAATCGTTTTTTTGTCCATGATTTTAATTGCACGATTATATAATGAACCTATACTTTTAATTACAGTAGGAGTAGCCTGTGCCCATGCTGTTACGCAATATGATATATGAGAAAATACCATAGCGTGCATGTACAACAGTGCTGCCTGGTTTGGGATGTCATTTCTAATTAATTTAAAACAATTAAGGTTACTTTGCATTGTTCTTGAAATTGTCTTTATATGTTTTCCATGGAGATATTTTATACATTTCCTCCCGTAAATATATCAAAAATGTATTATTATTAGTAGTAATATGCATTGCTATGGACTTCATTTGGACATCTTTAAAGGAGATTTTCTCAATATTTAGATTTTTTTGCACCCTCAGATTCCAGATTTTCAAACCTCGGTCCTATCCTAGCAAACCACACATCAATGGAAACCTTATGACTAGTTTTGTGGTCCAGGGTGACATATTTATCATTTAAAATCATTGCATATAATAAAAAGAGCTAGATGTTCACAATTTCTGCGTGGTTTCTTGTGGAAAAACTCCACGCCGAGTGTTATATGCAGAATGTTATGATGCTATGTAGTCAAAAGAGCCCATTGCCATAGAGCCCATTCCCAAGTCCCAATAATATCTATGTATGTCTCAGAATTTGCATGGAAATGTAATGACACACCTCTTCTATATAAGCCAAAATTCAGGCATAATTCATACCAGTCCTAGCAAAATAAACACCGCTAATGACAACCACTTTATCTGTGGCTGTTTATCCTGGCTCCTTTAATAAGGAGGACATTGTATATCAGTTATCTGGATAGAGAATAAAAGCCCTGATATTAGAGTGGTTATGCATTCAAAATTTACAATATAAGATCACAGAGCAACTTTAAAGTAGCACTGGGTAACTTTTGCCCTCGGGGTCCCCTACAGTTGGGAAAAAATAATGTCCTCAACTACTGTCGTAAGCTCTGTCATCCTACATCAGGGGATGCCATCGCGCGTGCATTTGTTGACATGACAGCCCTGATAGCCCTGAGCTAGTGATGCGCGGGTCGTCTCATAACCCGCGGACCCCGTATGTCTATTTAATGGTCGCGGGTGCGGGGCGGGTTGTAAAAATATATACAGTGGTGCGGGGCGGGCCAAATAACTTCATAAAAGCGTCCCGCGGGTCGGTGCAGCACTAACAGTTCCCCTGAACACTGCAGGAGGAGTTCACATGCAGCTGTTCTTCTGGCGGCGCGTGTGAAATGTCTTCATCCCAGGTACAGTCAGTGGCATATGTTTCAGCAGGTCATATGAATATCATTTCATGGGTTTTATTTTTTTCAAACGCCAAATAATCGCGATGCTCACGTTTACAAGCCAGCGTCATTACAGTAGTCTATTGGTTACCGTTTTACAGAATCTATATGATACTTCAGTTCAATGTTTGAGTGGTCGGTAATCACCGTAACAAGCAGGACAGCATCGGTCGGGCACGCCTCCTTCAGCTCACGCCGACGAGCAAACGCTGGTCACATGTTGATCCTCGTCCTGCCTTTAATCCCATCACTTTTTCGTTTCCTCTTATTGCTTTCCTCCAACAAAACCTTTTCTTTCTTATTTGTCTCTGCTGCTTCGGACATGACTATATTATCCGACGAACAAAGTTGGGCTCGCACGTCCGAATGTAAGGAAGTGTGTGTGTTGGTGGAAGTGACGTATATGCCGTAAAGCAGTCGGATTTTGTAGTTCTTTTGGTTCTCGGGTTACTACCCGAAACCCGAAGTTTAAAAGTACGATTAAAAACGATACAGACCCCGTCAGGCTATGGCAGACGTGTCATTCAACCTATTGTAGGTCGATTTATCATCACAAGAGTCTTGAAAATATATTATGAAGGTTGAAAAGTTACCTAGTGCTGATTTAATACTTTGCAACTAAATTAATATAAAAGATAGACAGGACTGTAACCACAATTCTCACGCTGAACATCCTCATGAAAACAGCACGGGCAGCGATCTGATCCTTCATCAGCATACAGACACAAACACATGCAGAGTATAGTAATGGACACATTAATGCTGACCTTTATGTCATGGCTGAAGTTGTTGATCTTGCTCCAGCCGGCATTCTCCAGGTGGAAGTTAGCCCAGCGGAGCAACAGTTCCTCTGGAGACAGTTTCATCAGATCCTCAAGTGTCTCTCCATCCCTCAACAGTGCAGCAAGAGCTGAAGAGAAAGAACACAGTGACATTAAACCACTGACGGTTTCATTCAGACAGCTCTAGTTAAGCTTTCAGGAAGCCTATTCGCTTCATTGCAAACTGACCATGCCCTTTCCACGACCTAATAGTACACCACAACTCATTTTTCTGTCTGAGGTTTCTCTAGTGCAGGGATGGACCACACTCATGTCCTGGACTGTCTAATGTCATCCCTAATCAAAACACCTGCCTGACATTTTTAAGCAATCCTCAAGATTTACGTTAGATTATTAGAGATGGAGTTAAAATCTGCAGGACCGGAGTTGCCATCCCCGCTCTGTTGTATTCTGTAGGTGCCCACACTTTTCCAACACATTCAAGTAGGTAAACCTATAACTTTAAAAACAATACACTATCAGAAAAATACAGGCCAGATTTTATTAACTTCTTCATTTGTTTTCAACCAGGTCTCTTACGTTCACAGAACAAATTTCTAAGCAACAGCCAGGCTTTAAAAGCAGCCTCCAGATCACGTGTCCTCATTCTGCAGGACATGACTACACATTAAATGACCAAATCCTTTTATCTACCTTCTTCTCACTGTGCATTACAGGAACTATACTCCACTGGTCTGAACAGGTAGATCTTTCAGGGCATCTCAGAGGGGAGAGATGTCAAAGTCCTATTAACTAACCACAGGAGTACCTC
This sequence comes from Pseudorasbora parva, assembly GCF_024679245.1. Lineage (NCBI taxonomy): Eukaryota > Metazoa > Chordata > Actinopteri > Cypriniformes > Gobionidae > Pseudorasbora > Pseudorasbora parva. The sequence continues at coordinate 5,139,523 of NC_090182.1, read as the reverse complement.
AGGGTTCAGTGCTAGGTCCGTTTCATTTCTTGTTTTAAACAATGTTCCTGGTACCTACCATACTTTCACATGGATTTTCTGATACTGCTACCCTAAGGACACACAGCTCTAGTAAGTCCTTGAACAGGTCTCAGCCTACATAGCAAACATTGGTGTGAATGAAGGATCTCCCCCCACAATTCACCACAAAAACACTCGTTAGCTATGCTCGTAAATAATAGCACCATCTTTAGACTGGATGACTGCTGTGCTCTTCTTTCCAAACCTCTGGAAACAATCCAGTAGGTCTGTTGGTCTGTAACCCAATGAGAACCCAAAAGAAAGTGCATCTTACACTTTTCTTTCTCACTTTTACAGTTGTTGCCCGCTGTTCAGAATCTCAGTCCTGCTTTGTGACTAATCATTCCTGGCTGTGTGAAAAGCGATTTTATGTAATTAAATAACTTGTTTATGGATCCATTTTCCATGATTCTCGTTCATTATGAAGAAGGTTCATCTGAGGCTAGATAACTCTCTCTATAGATCTGTTAACAGAGCTTTTGGGACAGACCTAAACTCCCTTAGGTTCAATTTGGGAGAAAACAAACAGTCCACCACAACAGTCAGTCGGGTTAACATTTAACTATAAAAGAGACGCTATATCTGTTTGTCAGGATTCCTGGATGTTGTCATCAGCTGTGCCAATGCCATCACTGTTTGGACTAGATTGTATTTGTGCAACAGACACACACGTACCCTCGTTTCTGCTCAGCTCAATGTCAGCAAACAGTCCGATCTTAATGATCTGCCACAAAAGGCCCAAAACCAGATGAGGTTTGCCTTCCCGAAGGTCCAGAGCTCCGATGTTGACCACGTGACAGCCAATAGCAGAGGCGGAGTTAAGAGCCAGGTTAAGATTCTCCTGCAATACAGAAGCAATGACCTCTGTGACACCTAAAATCTCACATGCGCTTCAATACAGTCGAAAAAAAATATTTCAAGTAATATTTTCAAGTATACTCTTCAAGTGGAGAAAACCAAACCTGTATTGTGAATGGTGTTAGTTTCTTCTTGTTAATGGTCCTCTCATCAATAGTATCAGGTACTGACAGGTTGATCATTTTACTGGAAGGAAACAATGACATATGCAATGAGGAGGTTTCTTTTATTATATAAAATAATTAGGTAAGACGTTGAGGAGTGTGTCCGACTTACCACAGCACAATACCGTCACCTACAGCCTTGAAGAGAGAATCTGTATTTGGGTTCATGGGCAGCACATGTTTACAGTCAGGGTCCTTTTCCAGCGCTGTGTTGATCCAGTTCACAAAAGCAAACCTCTCCTCCTCTGGAAAAAGACACAGAAAACAACATCACATACAATTAACCACTGAAAACATATTGGCTGCACTGTTTTACAGTACATGTACTTACAGTGTACTTACCTAAGAAGGTACTGGGTAATATAAGGTAACTAAGGTTAAGGTTAGGTTTATTGGAATTACTATAATAAGTACAAAGTATGTACATGGGGACTCTAAAGTAAAGTGCTACCAACAAAAAAACACCAAAAAGTACATGGTACCATTATAATGTTATGGGATTTAGGACCTGATATTACCATGACATTGTTTTAAGTACCTTAGAGTAGCATTTTTATCTTAAAATACATACAAAGTCATCTGATGCCATTACTTTACCTTGGTTCTGCCGCAGTTCTACATTACAAGCCAGGGGGGAGTGGTGCAAAAGTAATTGTAGCAAAAGGAAACGGGGTTGTCTAAAGCTGGGTGCACACTGCGATTTTGCCCACGATTTGGCCATCTAAGGTAAATTTTGCAAATCCTAAAAGATTCCTCTGACCCTCGGCTAAAATCTGACATCTTTGATCGTTAGTTTGACATGTTCAGCCGATTAATGAGCGCTGCGATCAAATTTTACCGCAGACAAAAGTCTGGCAGTGTCAGAAGATTTGGCCAACGATCCTGCAGTGTGACTTCTCCTACGATGATCGTCAAATATCTCCGTTTTTCAAGACAAACTATGACCAAAACGAGAGTTTGAGAGTATTTGTAGTCTCCATTTCAGTCCTGCGTGTAATGCAGCTCACCGTCACCGAACGCGTCATTCATTGATGATATTAAACTCCAGATGAGATTTCTTGTGTGTGTCCGTCTTAAACGCGCCTTAACTATCGTACAGTCTGACATTAATGACAACTGAGATCTTACAGTGTGACACAGCGGCGATCATGTTCGTACAGTCTGACAAGCAACATTCTTTACCTGAGAAGGAGTGCTGTGTGCCTGCACTGGACAGCTCAGACGTGCCACCGATCGCCAAGATTCCCTCTTTCCTGTTGATGGCCTTCCGGAAGCTCTTTGCGATGTCACTGCTCTTTAGCTCCTGAAATACCTGTGCAGACACAAGAGGAGACCACAGAACTGATTGATTGCAGATTGCTCAAAACACATGGTGCAGAAACTGAAACCTGTAGCAGCTTTTATCCTGGGACTTTGTTCACAGTATAGTACTTTATTGCTTAAAAACACACCACCAAATCATCCACACATAAAAAAAAGATATATGTGTCACTAATGTAAACATACATTACCTCACAAGAGGTCCTTGAAACTAAACCGATGCAAATATTTTATGACGAGTGGCATTTGCGGGTAATAAAACCATGATTGTCAGTGCCAGCAGCTGCTCATAACCTCCTCACAGCAGTGCAAACAAACACAGGGCCATTCAATGGGATGACACGTCATTTAAGGGAAGCGTCAACTATCTCAATGAAACAGTTTTAGTTTTCTATAACAACATTTATTGACTGAAAAAAGGGTCTGGACTGCAGAATTATTCAACACGGACACAGAGCGACTATTACATTGTTACATACAAATTTGACATGCATAGAATTGAGCTATTTTAGATAAATGCTGTTCTTATGAACTTTCTATTAAATCAAAAACTCTATAATATTATATATATTATATAATATTATAGTTTTTGATTTAATAGAAAGTTAATATTAAACTTTCTTATATATATATATATTATATTCTTATATATAATATTAAATATATATATTAAATATATATATATATATATATATATATATATATATATATATATATATATATATATATATATATATATATATATATATATATATTGACAAATGAACTATTATTAATAAATGAGCACCAATAATAATTGAGCATCAAATCAGCATATTACAATGATTTCTGAAGGATCATGTGACGGAAGAGTAATGATGCAGAATATTCAACTTTGTATCACATTAATAAATTATATTTTTAAATATATATTCAAATAGAAAACAGTTATTTTAAATTGTAATTATATTTCACAATATTACCGTTGTTACTCTATTGATCAAGCCTGGATGAGTATAAGAAACTAGGGGTGATCTGATATGAAAATTATGGCCGATACGATAACCGATAATTGAAAGCTGATAACCAATATATTGGCCGATAAATCTAAAACCCACATTTTTGTAATATTTTTGAAAGCCTGATTACAAAAACAGAAGTCTCACCATTAAAAGCCAAGCCCACAGTTATGTTCTCATTATAATTTTATGTATCCTATATGACAGACTTGTTGCACTGAACTGTATTTTTAGTTATACCAATCATATATTTCAAGCAATTCATAACCATCATGATGAACAGTGCACATTTGAAGGAAATAATCCATTATTTATCGTCTGTAATATACCGGACAAATTTTCATATCAGGCCGATACCGATATATCGTGCATCTGTATATGAAACATTACAAATCTGAATTATTCCAAACGTTTCAGCATTAGTGACCATTTTTGGCCTATATCACAACTCTTCCCAACCAGCCTGCACAGTTTAAGGTATCATGTCTGCAATACATGGGATGAGATCCACAAACAGTGTTTAATACTTTATATTACACCATTTGTTAAGTACCACTAATTACTAAAAATGATGAAATGGTGAACGGGCCATCTGGATTGAGCACTGAAATGCTAATCTCAAAAGTACAATGTATTGTCTATTGTCCATATATGCCAAAAGCTCCTGCTGAATATGCAAATCAGGGATTTAAAGCTGTAAATACCATGTTTTTTAGGTTTCAAATTCAATTCCTAACCAAACAACATCGCATAGCGCTCTTAAACCATCTAGTTTACGAAACCGTTTCACTGCACTTCACTCTAAAAGATGTATCTTGCATCCATCCATTAAAATCGCATGCTTGCACAATACATTATCCGAACAGCATATGTTATCATGTAAGTGGTTTTTTTTTAACGACAATAGCATTTGATTTGCAAATGAAGCCTGAACAAAGCATTGATTCACTGGATTACATTTTATTTTCCAAAGAACTACAATGAAAGTTTATGTGTAGTTATGATACGTATGTAGAGATTTATAATATTTTTGGAAATTAAATAATGAGAGCAGACACTTACAGACACAAACTCTTCGAAGCTGATCTTGTTGTCCTTGTCTTTGTCCCCATCTTCCATCAGTTTCTGGATGATCTCTCTGACTTTGTACCCTGGCAGTGGCAGATTGGCCTCTTTGAACAGTTCATGGAGCTCATGGTCACAGATAAAGCCATTGCCGTTCAAATCTATGGAGAGAAATGAAAATGATTGGTTTGGCGTCAACATCTTGCCTCTACCCAACAAACATAAAACAGCTTAAAAATATTAAGAAACCAAAACTGTGAGGACATGCACTTGAAATAAGCCAAAATTAGCAGAAGCAAAATGCAGAAAAACTGTATTTTACTGCATATGCATGCAAAATACAAAGTTTTGGAAATGTGAAACCATCGCTCGGGTAGGTTAAGCAGTCTAAAATGTCAATTTAACATTTTAATATGAAAACAGATGCATTAAAAATACACTAAAATGCAATTTATACTCATAGAATTTATGCTTACGACTAAACATTTTTACTGAGCTTCAAGCAAAGCATTCTGGTATTTTCTTATCCGCAATAAAGACACGCAACATGACCTTAGATTCTGGCCAGAAAGAGGTATATTGCTATTTGCCAACTATTTGGAAATGGAGCCTGCTTGTTTAGCCAAACGCTGGCTCACTGGGCTTGAAAGAGAGCTGTTGTGTTATGGGATCTTTTTAACAACTGCTATCTGTCTAAATACTAAAACAGAATAAACACCATTAGAAGAGAAGAGCCATCAAGAACTGTCAGCCACTGGGGGTTTCTATGAGCATTACAATAGCAGGACATGGGCAGCAATTTAGGCTGCAATGTTCTACCCAGTCTGATGAAGAAATCAGATAAATGGGGAAATGCAGTCTGAAGCACATTCTTTTCAAGGACCATTAAAAATAAAAATCACAATTCCACAAACTTCAAAACCCAGACCTATACGCCGAAGTCTAAGATTACAAATCACAGCATGTTCTTTAAAATGATCATGAGAAACAAAATGTTCCTTGATCTTTCGACACATAAGGGGTTATTGTAGTATAAAAACAAAACTCATTAAAGCTGCGAGCAGCGATGACGGGCCCAAGCCGGGGGCACCGCCACCCCGGTGGCATCAGCTGAACTGTGCGCAGAAGGCCAATAGGCATTTAATATGGGAAAAAATAAAAGGACTATGTCAAAGTCATTTGAATTCACCTCATTAACTGCAGAAACTGGTGCTGCTATGACCAGGAACCACAACAGTCACATCTATGAGATCAATTACATTTTATTCACTAATTTTATGTCAGATGATGTCAAATGTCAATTTCAAAATGAGTGCAGAACACTGTCCAAATGCTGAAGTTGTATTATCCTTACACTTCTCTTTGTGTTTTTGACCTACCGTAGCTTCTGTTTGTTCACCAGTCTTATGCAGTAAAAAGCATGCATGTTTTTATTTTAATATGTGTGGCATTCAATATTTTTAAAAATATAAATAAATAAATAAATCTAAATCACAGAATCCACAAAAATGATTTTAATATCAGTGTCAGGTAAGAGTAATATACATGCACAATTTTGTAAGTCCAGAAGGCCTGTATATTTTTTAAAGATATGTTATATTTTGTGTGGTTTTTTAAACTTATTTTTCACATCAAAGTGATAGCTATTTGTGATAGCCTATGATATAAAAGCGTTAAATTATGACAATCAAGAGACAAGGTGACACACACACACACACACACACACACACACACACACACACACACACACACAGAGTGAGAGAGACCCACCACACACACACACACTCACGCACACACACACACACACACACACACACACACACACACACACACACACACACATACACACACACACACACACATACACACACACACACACACACACACACACACACACACACACACAGAGTGAGAGAGACCCCCCCCCATCACACACACACACACTCACGCACACACACACGCACACACACACACACACAGAGTGAGCCTGAGAGAGTGGGGGGGGGGTAAGGACAGACAGAAAGAGAGAGGCATAGACTGATTCCGATTGAACAAGGTTTGAAACAAAAAATTAAATTTACATTCTCAAAAGAACTCATTCTGTGTGATTTATAAGCTTTTGTACCCATTGGGACCTCAATTTAGGTGACACGAGTCCCCATGAGTCTGTGTGCATTCAGGTTGAAGTCCCCACCAGGCTAGAAAAACATGAATATTGAACAAGATTTTAAACAAAAAATAATAATAAAATCTAAATGGTCGGAGAAAATTATTTGAAAAAGAAACTCAAATGTGTTTTTTTTATGTTAGTATTTTAGTTTTAAGAATTAATCTTCAAATACAAAATGTTAAAGAAAACCAATATATTGATAAAAAAAAATACAAAAAGTACATTCATTTTTATTCTTTCTGTGTTTGGTGACTATAGATAAAACTAGCCAAGTGTTTTATTTTTCTACATTTTTCTCAAAGACTTATCCAGCCGTGTTCATAAATAAGGCTATACCCCCACCTTCTTTGTATTAACACAATTATTAAACTAATTATATAAAAAATATTGTCAATGCCTGTCAAATCTTCAGTGTCCTTTGTTTCATGTTGACCGAGTTGACTTTAGTATTTATCTAAAGGTCTTTTTATATTTGTATTTTCACAATTACGAAACTAATTATATAAAACGATATTGTCAATGCTCTACAAATTAACTGGTTCCATACTTTTTCCATTTTTTTATTCAAATCCAGAAATATATATATATATATATTTATCCTTTAATGCTGGCCAAAGCACACAGCAATAAAAGAGCTAATCTTTTCCTCATCAAAATGCAACTGGCACCCATCCCCCATCAGACACACACACACACACACACACACACACACACACAGTCAGAGTCACATGTCTGGTCTCTGGTGTGCTATCTTTCTGGGGACTCACCATAGACTTAATGGTTTTTATACCGTACAAACCATATATTCTGTCCTCCTACACTGCTCCTACCCTAAACCTACCCATCACACAAAACTTTCTGCATTTTCACATTTTCAAAAGAACTCATTCTGTCTGATTTATAAGCTTTTGTACCCATTGGTAAGTCCCCATGAGTCTTTGTGCATTCAGGTTTAAGTCCCCACCAGGCTAAAAAAACATTCACACATACACACACACACACACACACACACACACACACACAGAGGCAAGGTTTTTTTCTTGAAAACTTATACAATATTGCCCTCTACTGGTCATTTAAATGAGAGCATAAGTGTTGAGAAAAAAAAAGAAAAAAAAAACTGTGATTATATAGAATAACCAGCAGGTGGGAGTATAGCCTTATTTATGAACCAGGCACTGGTGTGCTTATTTTGTGTTTTTTAGGCTTTTGCTACGGGAACACCGTTTGAGATATCCAATAACCATTCGCATTTTAGCATCTTCTGTATATTTACTTCATGTTGTCCGAGTTTGGAGGAGATTGAATGAATTGCTTTTGAGGAGAAGGTAAAAACTCAGAGCTCGCTTTCAACTTTTTCTCATTTTCAAACCAGATTATCTAACTTCCTGTTGGTCAGAGCTAATGACAGTAAATTAGAAAGTTGTCCGGCTCGAAAAGTACAATATATATACCGAGTTTGGTGAATGTAGATAAAACTAACCCCCCACTTTGGACAAAAGATGGCGCTATTGAGCCCCTCTACCACGCCCGTTTCTGAATCTTTGCTTGCATCTTCTGGACAGCATGTCAGATGTGTGTGTTGAGTTTCATGCAATTTCAAGCATGCTAAGAGTCTCAAAAACACATAAAAAGATTATTAGACTTTGACACGTTGCCATGACAACAGTATTTCAAGAATCAGGAATCCATTCATATGTCTATATCTGCCATGTTTTGACATTAAACTGATGAAGTTTGAAGTGAATCGGGTGAAAATAAGATGGGGATTTAAAGCAATTTTGAAAGTGACACACTTCCTGCTGCCAGTTGGTGGCGCTATAACTTTGACTCACAAAAGTCATATCCATGTGATCGGCCTCCTACAACGAACACACATCTGAAGTTTCATCAAAATGAATTAATGTATGCAGAAGTTATAACACACTTCCTGTTTCCCTTTTCTCGCCATAAATTCGTCTCTTCGCCACGGCCAAACCGTTTGAGATATCAAAAAGTTGCTCGCAATTTGGCATCCTCAGTGTGTTGACTTCACGCTGACCGAGTTTGGTGCTGATCGGGTCAATCGTCTAGGAGGAGTATCGCAAATTCCACAGCATGCGTTCCACAGCATGCGTTCAACAACCCCTAATAGCTCACTTCCTGTTGGGCTGACGCATAACTTAGAGCACGAAAGTTGTTCGGCCCGATGAGCTCTATATGTGTACCGAGTTTCATATATGTACGTGCAAGTCGGTTTGATTTATAGACCACGTTTTCAGAGCCCACTTTAGGGGGCGCTGTCGAGCCCCCCTGCCACGCCCGGGTCCCAGCCTCAGCCCGGCCCTGATGGCCGCGCATTCTGATGCGTGTGCAAAGTTTCAAGAGTTTTCGAGCACGGGAAGGGCCCCAAAAATGCCCAAATAGTCGCGTAAAAAAATAATAATAAATAATAATAACAAATTAAAGCTGCGAGCAGCGATGACGGGCCCAAGCCGGTGGCACCGCCACCCCGGTGGCATCAACTTAACTGTGCGCAGTAGGCCAATAGGCATTTAATATGGGAAAAATAAATAAAGGGACTATGTCAAAGTCATTTAAATTCACCTCATTAACTGCAGCAACTGGTGCTGCTATGACCAGGAACCACAACAGTCACATCTATGAGATCAATTACATTTTATTCATTAATTTTATGTCAGATGATGTCAAATGTCAATTTCAAAATGAGTGCAGAATACTGTCCAAATGCTGATGTTGTATTATCCTTACACTTCTCTTAAAAATAAATTAAGCCAAATCACAGAGACCGCAACAATGATTTTAATATCAGTGTCAGGGAAGAGTAATATGTGTGCATAAAATTTATGGAAGTTTATTATAAACAGCCACTTTTATAAATTAATGTGAAATTAAATTTTTTAATCCATTTGAATTCTATCAATAAATAATTAGTTTAAAGAGGTGTTTTTATTGTTTTTTTTATTATTTTTCACAATAAAGTGATAGATATTTGTGATAGCCTATGATATGAAAGGGTTAAATTATTAAAAAAACAAGAGACAAGGTGACACACAGAGTGAGAGAGACCCCCTTCACACACACACACACACACACACACACACACACACACACACACACACACACACACACACACACACACACACACAGTGATCCTGAGGGGGGGGGGGGAACTAATTATATAAAACAATATTGTCAATGACCTACAAATACACTGGTTTTATACATTTATTTTTTTTATTCAAACCCAGAATAATATGTTTAATCCTTTAATGCAGGCCAAAGCACAGCATTGAGAGGTAATTGTTTTAGACAGAAGAGTGGCTCACACACACACACACACACACACACACACACACACACACACACACACACACACACACACACACACACACACACACACACTCTAGAAATCAGTGACACGTGTCCCCATGAGTCTGTGTGCATTCAGGTTGAAGTCCCCACCAGGCTAGAAAAAAGAACACACACACACACACACACACACACACACACACACACACACACACACACACACACACACACACACACACACACACAAGTAATGCTAAAGTATGCTGCAGGCAACTCTTATCAGTTCAGCCCATCCACCCCCACACACACACACACACACACACTGTAGAAATCAGTGACACGTGTCCCCATGAGTCTGTGTGCATTCAGGTTGAAGTCCCCACCAGGCTAGAAAAAAGAACACGAACACACACACACACACACACACACACACACACACACACACACTAGTAATGCTAAAGTATCCAGCAGGCAACTCTTATCAGTTCAGCCCATCCACCCATTTTTATGCTGTACAAACCATATTCTGTCCTCCTACACTGCTCCTACCCCTAAACCTACCCATCACACAAAACTTTCTGCATTTTCACATTTTCAAAAGAACTCATTCTGTCTGATTTATAAGCTTTTGTACCCATTGGGAAGCCCCCATGAGTCTGTGTGCATTCAGGTTTAAGTCCCCAGCAGGCTAGAAAAGCATTCTCACACACACACAGAGGCAAGGTTTTTTGCTTGAAAACTTATACAATATTGCCCTCTACTGGTCATTTAAGTGAGAGCATAAGTGTTGAAAAAAAAAAAAAAAAAAAAACTGTGATTATATAGAATAACCAGCAGGTGGGAGTATAGCCTTATTTATGAACCAGGCACTTGTGTGCTTACTTTGTCTTTTTTAGGCTTTTACTAAGGGAACACCGTTTGAGATATCCAATAACCGTTCGCATTTTAGCATCTTCTGTATATTTACTTCATGTTGTCCGAGTTTGGAGGAGATTGAATGAATCGCTTTTGAGGAGAAGGTAAAAACTCAGAGTTCGCTTTCGACTTCTTGTTATCTTCCAACCAAATTATCTGACTTCCTGTTGGTCAGAGCTAATGACTGTAAATTAGAAAGTTGTCCGGCTCAAAATGTACAATATATATACCGAGTTTGGTGAATTTAGATAAAACTAACCCCCCCGCTTTGGACAAAAGATGGCGCTACTGAGCCCCTCTACCACGCCCGTTTCTGAATCTTTGCTTGCATCTTCTGGACAGCATGTCTGATGTGTGTGTTGAGTTTCATGCAATTTCAAGCATGTGAAGAGTCTCAAAAACACCAAAAAAGATTATTAGACTTTGACACGTTGCCATGACAACAGTTTTTCTAGAATCAGGAATCCATTCATATGTCTATATCTGCCATGTTTTGACATAATACTGATGAAGTTTGAAGTAAATCGGGTGAAAATAAGATGGGGATTTAAAGCAATTTTGAAAGGGACACACTTCCTGCTGCCAGTTGGTGGCGCTATAACTTTGTCTCACAAATGTCATATCCATGTGATCGTCCTCTTACAACGAACACACAGCTGAAGTTTCATCAAAATGAATTAATGTATGCAAAAGTTATAACTCACTTCCTGTTTCCTTTTTCTCGCCATAAATTCGTCTCTTCGCCACGGCCTAACCGTTTGAGATATCAAAAAGTTGCTCGCAATTTGGCATCCTCAGTGTCTTGACTTCATGCTGACCGAGTTTGGTGCTGATCGGGTCAATTTTCTAGGAGGAGTATCGCAAATTCCAGAGCATGCGTTTTCCGAACAACCCATAATAGCTCACTTCCTGTTGGGCTGACGCATAAGTTAGAGCACGAAAGTTATTCGGCCCGATGAGCTCTATATGTGTACCGAGTTTCATATATGTACGTGCAAGTGTGTTTGATTTATAGACCCTGTTTTCAGAGCCCACTTTAGGGGGCGCTGTCGAGCCCCCCTGCCACGCCCGGGTCCCAGCCTCAGCCCGGCCCTGATGGCCGCGCATTCTGATGCGTGTGCAAAGTTTCAAGAGTTTTCGAGCATGGGAAAGGCCCCAAAAATGCCCAAATAGTCGGTAAAAAAAATAATAATAAATTAAAGCTGCGAGCAGCGATGACAGGCCCAAGCCGGTGGCACCGCCACCCCGGTGGCATCAGCTTACCTGTGCACAGCAGGCCAATAGGCATTTAATATGGGAAAAAATAAATAAAGGGACTATGTCAAAGTCATTTGAATTCACCTCATTAACTGCAGCAACTGGTGCTGCTATGACCAGTAACCACAACAGTCATATCTCTGAGATCAATTACATTTTATTCATTAATTTTATGTCAGATGATGTCAAATGTCAATTTCAAAATGAGTGCAGAATACTGTCCAAATGCTGAAATTGTATTATCCTTACACTTCTCTTTATGTGTTTTTGACCTACTGTAGCTTGTGATTGTTCACCAGTCTTATGCTACAAAAAGCATGCTTGTTTTTTTTTTCAATATGTGTGGCATTCAATATTTTTTTTTAATATAAATTAATTAATTAATTAATTAAGCCAAATCACAGAGACCGCAACTATGATTTTAATATCAGTGTCAGGTAAGAGTAATATGCGTGCATATAATTTAAGGAAGTTTATTATAAACAGCCACTTTTATAAGATCATGTGAAATTTAATTTTTTTATCCATTTGAATTCTATCAATAAATAATTAGTTTAAAGAGGTGTCATACGTGATCTTTGCAAACACAGCACATGACCTTCTTTAAAGCCCATGTTACAGAAAACAATTAAAAGTATTAGGATATCACTTTCAATTATGTGCAAATGTATTTTTTGCAGCTCAAAATATTGTAAGTTCAGAAGACCAGTATTATATATATATAATACATTTTTTTAAACTTATTTTTCACAATAAAGTGATAGATATTGCTGATAGCAATTATGATATGAAAGGGTTAAATTATGAAAAAACAAGAGACAAGGTGACACAGACAGAGTGAGAGAGACCCCCTCCACACACACACACACACACACACACACACACACACACACACACACACACACACACACACACACACACACACACACACACACACACACACACACACACACACACACACACACACAGTGAGAGAGACCCCCTCCACACACACACACACACACACACACACACACACACACACACACACACACACACACACACACACACACACACACTGTAGAAATCAGTGACACCATGAGTCTGTGTGCATTCAGGTTGAAGTCCCCACCAGGCTAGAAAAAAGAACACACACACACACGCACACACACACACACACACACACACACACACAGTAGTAATGCTGAAGTATGCTGCAGGCAACTCTTATCAGTTAAGCCCATCCACCATCCCCCATCCGCAACACACACACCCACCCACAAACACACACACATACACACACACTCATGTCTGGTTCACTATCTTTCTGGGGACTCATAGACGTAATGGTTTTTATGCTGTACAAACCATATATTCTGTCCTCCTACACTGCTCCTGCCCCTAAACCTACCCATCACACAAAACTTTCTTCAAAAGAACTCATTCTGTATGATTTATTAGCTTTTGTACCCATTGGGAAGTCCCATGAGTCTGTGTACATTCAGGTTTAAGTCCCCACCAGACTAGAAAACCATTCTCACACACACACAGAGGCAAGTTTTTTTTGCTTGAAAACTTATACAATATTGCCCTCTACTGGTCATTTAAGGGAGAGCATAAGTGTTGAAAAAAAAACACAAAAAAAACAGTGTGATATATAGAATAACCAGCAGGTGGGAGTATAGCCTTATTTATGAACCAGGCACTTGTGTGCTTATTTTGTCTTTTTTAGGCTTTTGCTACGGGAACACCGTTTGAGATATCCAATAACCGTTCGCATTTTAGCATCTTCTGTATATTTACTTCATGTTGTCCGAGTTTGGAGGAGATTGAATGAATCGCTTTTGAGGACAAGGTAAAAACTCAGAGCTCGCTTTCGACTTCTTGTTATCTTCCAACCAAATTATCTGACTTCCTGTTGGTCAGAGCTAATGACTGTAAATTAGAAAGTTGTCCGGCTCGAAATGTACAATATATATACCGAGTTTGGTGAATGTAGATAAAACTAACCCCCCCGCTTTGGACAAAAGATGGCGCTACTGAGCCCCTCTACCACGCCCGTTTCTGAATCTTTGCTTGCATCTTCTGGACAGCATGTCTGATGTGTGTGTTGAGTTTCATGCAATTTCAAGCATGTGAAGAGTCTCAAAAACACCAAAAAAGATTATTAGACTTTGACACGTTGCCATGACAACAGTACTCTTATCAGTTCAGCCCATCCACCCCCCCACCCCCCACCCCCACACACACACACACACTGTAGAAATCAGTGACACGTGTCCCCATGAGTCTGTGTGCATTCAGGTTGAAGTCCCCACCAGGCTAGAAAAAAGAACACACACACACACACACACACACACACACACACACACACACACACACACACACACACACACACACACACACACACACACACACACACACACACACACACACACACACACACTAGTAATGCTAAAGTATCCAGCAGGCAACTCTTATCAGTTCAGCCCATCCACCCATTTTTATGCTGTACAAACCATATTCTGTCCTCCTACACTGCTCCTACCCCTAAACCTACCCATCACACAAAACTTTCTGCATTTTCACCTTTTCAAAAGAACTCATTCTGTCTGATTTATAAGCTTTTGTACCCATTGGGAAGCCCCCATGAGTCTGTGTGCATTCAGGTTTAAGTCCCCACCAGGCTAGAAAAGCATTCTCACACACACACAGAGGCAAGGTTTTTTGCTTGAAAACTTATACAATATTGCCCTCTACTGGTCATTTAAGTGAGAGCATAAGTGTTGAAAAAAAAACAAAAAAAAAAACTGTGATTATATAGAATAACCAGCAGGTGGGAGTATAGCCTTATTTATGAACCAGGCACTTGTGTGCTTATTTTGTCTTTTTTAGGCTTTTACTAAGGGAACACCGTTTGAGATATCCAATAACCGTTCGCATTTTAGCATCTTCTGTATATTTACTTCATGTTGTCCGAGTTTGGAGGAGATTGAATGAATCGCTTTTGAGGAGAAGGTAAAAACTCAGAGCTCGCTTTCGACTTCTTGTTATCTTCCAACCAAATTATCTGACTTCCTGTTGGTCAGAGCTAATGACTGTAAATTAGAAAGTTGTCCGGCTCGAAATGTACAATATATATACCGAGTTTGGTGAATGTAGATAAAACTAACCCCCCCGCTTTGGACAAAAGATGGCGCTACTGAGCCCCTCTACCACGCCCGTTTCTGAATCTTTGCTTGCATCTTCTGGACAGCATGTCTGATGTGTGTGTTGAGTTTCATGCAATTTCAAGCATGTGAAGAGTCTCAAAAACACCAAAAAAGATTATTAGACTTTGACACGTTGCCATGACAACAGTTTTTCTAGAATCAGGAATCCATTCATATGTCTATATCTGCCATGTTTTGACATAATACTGATGAAGTTTGAAGTAAATCGGGTGAAAATAAGATGGGGATTTAAAGCAATTTTGAAAGGGACACACTTCCTGCTGCCAGTTGGTGGCGCTATAACTTTGTCTCACAAAAGTCATATCCATGTGATCGTCCTCTTACAACGAACACACAGCTGAAGTTTCATCAAAATGAATTAATCTATGCAAAAGTTATAACTCACTTCCTGTTTCCTTTTTCTCGCCATAAATTCGTCTCTTCGCCACGGCCTAACCGTTTGAGATATCAAAAAGTTGCTCGCAATTTGGCATCCTCAGTGTCTTGACTTCATGCTGACTGAGTTTGGTGCTGATCGGGTCAATTTTCTAGGAGGAGTATCGCAAATTCCAGAGCATGCGTTTTCCGAACAACCCATAATAGCTCACTTCCTGTTGGGCTGACGCATAAGTTAGAGCACGAAAGTTATTCGGCCCGATGAGCTCTATATGTGTACCGAGTTTCATATATGTACGTGCAAGTGTGTTTGATTTATAGACCCTGTTTTCAGAGCCCACTTTAGGGGGCGCTGTCGAGCCCCCCTGCCACGCCCGGGTCCCAGCCTCAGCCCGGCCCTGATGGCCGCGCATTCTGATGCGTGTGCAAAGTTTCAAGAGTTTTCGAGCATGGGAAAGGCCCCAAAAATGCCCAAATAGTCGGTAAAAAAAATAATAATAAATTAAAGCTGCGAGCAGCGATGACGGGCCCAAGCCGGGGGCACCGCCACCCCGGTGGCATCAGCTTAACTGTGCACAGCAGGCAATAGGCATTTAATATGGGAAAAAATAAATAAAGGGACTATGTCAAAGTCATTTGAATTCACCTCATTAACTGCAGCAACTGGTGCTGCTATGACCAGGAACCACAACAGTCACATCTCTGAGATCAATTACATTTTATTCATTAATTTTATGTCAGATGATGTCAAATGTCAATTTCAAAATGAGTGCAGAACACTGTCCAAATGCTGAAGTTGTATTATCCTTACACTTCTCTTTATGTGTTTTTGACCTACCGTAGCTTGTGATTGTTCACCAATTTTATGCAGCAAAAAGCATGCTTGTTTTTATTTCAATATGTGTGGCATTCAATATTTTAAAAATAAATAAATAAAAAAAATAAAGCCAAATCACAGAAACCGCAAAAATTATTTTAATATCAGTGTCAGGTAGGAGGAATATGACTGCATACATTTTATGGAAGTGTATTATAAACAGCCACTTTTAAATGTTTAAATGTAATTAAATGTAAAATAACGATATCAAAGTCATCTGAATATGCCATATTTACTGGTCAAAGTCGACCTCTCTAAAACATGCAGCATGTTTTTATACCGCTGAGAATGTGCACGACAGGCAATATGCATTTAAACAGGAGAATATTTGAAAATTGCTCTAATATGCCACATGTATCACGGCAGCTGGTACCCCTATGACCACAAGCCACACCTATTATGAAATTTAAATATAGATTTTTTTTTT